>NW_015387046.1:629932-707934 GCF_001527695.2 Protobothrops mucrosquamatus | reverse complement strand
GGTTCATCGTCACATCACTCCACATTAGACTTCAAGCCCAAAAGTTTTGCAAAGATTCAACCTTCAAAGCCTCTAATGGATGGACACAAAAGTTTATGAAAAGGCATGGACTTGCAATACGCCAGAGAACAAAGATAGCACAGAAGCTGCCAAATGATTTAGAAGAGAAGATCGCTTCATTCCATACCTTTATAATCAACCAACGCAAGCAGATTAATTTTGAACTTTCACAGATAGGCAATATGGATGAGACCCCCATGTGTTTTGACCTACCAGGCAACAGGACAATTGACAGCAAAGGGAAGCACACAGTCCTGATTAAAACCACAGGCCATGAAAAAACTCATTTTACGGTTGTGTTATCCTGTATGGCAGACGGTTTTAAACTTAAACCAATGGTGATTTTTAAAAGAAAGACTATTACAAAATGAGTTAAATTTCCACCAGGTGTCGTGATCCATTGTCATCCTAAAGGATGGATGGATGAGAAGGGCATCATTTTATGGTTAAATAAAGTTTGGAATTCTAGACCAGGCGCACTACTGAAGAAATCCATGCTTGTATGGGACCAGTTCCGCTCACACCTGACAGACACTGTGAAGGATAAACTGAAAAGTCTAAAAACATTTCAAGCTGTGATTCCAGGTGGACTAACCTCTATTCTTCAGCCACTAGATGTTGTTTTAAACAAACCCTTCAAAAACAGAGTCAGGGAAAAGTGGATTACCTGGATGAAATCCGACGACAAAGAATTGACTGCAAAAGGAAACCTCAAGAAACCTGGCCTACCTCTCGTGACATCCTGGATTAAAACATCATGGGAAGACATGCCAAAAGAAATGATCATCAAGAGTTTTTTAAAGACAGGCATCAGCAATAAAATGGACGGCACAGAAGACGACCTGCTGTGGAATTCAGACTCAGAAGAAAGCGAAGAAACTGGAGAAACAGATGTTCCTGCCAACTGGGACACTGATCATAAATTAACTCAAGAAGAATGGGAACAACTCTTTAGTGTAACTGATGATGAATCTGACTTTGAAGCATTTTAAATAAATATTGTTACCGATAATTTATAAAGCCATAACACAAGTATCAAATGCAACAGTTATTTACTAAAAATAGTACCGGCGTGCACAAGTTGTTGCAAACAGTGAATGTTACGAACCAGACTCGGCTCTTTTTCACTTTGTTTTAAAATATGGCTAAAAATTAGCTTTTAATCCCCACGCGCAATATGTGCACACGCGCAATATGAGCTTATTTATCGGGTACTTGTTTTTCAAATCTCATAGCAAAAGTGTAACATACCAAATCTCTCTCGTGTCCCAGTCCATTTAAATCAAAACGTTTATTTTTGTTTTTTGTTACTTGTATATTATTTTAAATTCCTAAGTTTCTGTTTAAAATTGTTTTTAATCCAAAGAAGAAGATAAACTCATCAGGTGCCAAATTAAGCTCACAGTTTGAAGATCTCTAATATTCATAAAGAGGTTAAACTGCACAGTTCCAAAAGTGATTAGAAAGTGAGTTTGCTTAGTGTTATATAAAAAGCTCTGCCACTGCTGAGAACAAAGCTGTCATCTCCCTCGGCTTCCAGATCTCAAATCTATGGGAAACCAATGTCTCCTCACAAAGAGTTGCCATTCATAATACTCATAGGCAATTTCCCAATTTCTGCTCCAGAGAGATCCAAAGAACTTGTAGAGAGGTTCTGTTCCTCACAGCAGCCATTGTTTCTGCTCATTCGTGGAGAAGTCTTCAGTCAGCCAGGAGCAGTTAATTTTTTAGAACTAAAGATCCCAGTTGGATTCATTACTTCTCTGCTTTGCTCTCTGCTATTTCTGCTCTCACTAATTTATTGTTGTCTGTCAAATAAGTAAGATGGCTGTAGCTAAGAAAAATTCAACTGATGCTAGTAGGAAATATCTGGAGGGGAAAAGTCAAAGAAAGCCCGAATTGTGAATTGGAAGAAAGTACAGTATGTGGAAATTTGAACATATGAAGAGATGGAATAAAATTGTTTAAATTTGAGACCAGTTCTTCATCCTTTATCATGAATGGCACACACTCATGTTCGGTCTTCAGTTAGGACTAATTTTTTTAATGCAAACACAATTAGCCTAATTTTCTGGTATTGTGAATATGGCGTCTTCTGTGCAATGTGTATTTAGCCTGCAATGAAACACATTAAATCTTGAAAATGTAGTGGAAATATTATAGGTCATATCATTCTCCAGCATGACGAGTGGAGAATCCACCAATGGGTTTTCCTCGTCTTCTGCCCATAGACTACTCGGCCAATTTTTGCTCCGCCTCTCCTCTTGAGACCTCCCGAGGAAAACCCATTGGTGGATTCTCCATCGTCATGCTGAGAAAAGGCGTTCAGGTAAGACCAATGCCCCATTACATTGCTCTTTTATTAAAAATAATAATAAATCTTACATTTCTTTTGAAACGGGGTATTTGTACAGAACAGAAGAAAACATTTTGTACTTAGAGGTCAGCATGATCTCTTATGAAACATTTGTTGTTTACGGCAAATTCAAAACTTGTTTTTCCATGAAAGTAGACTGACTGACTGAAGAGAACACGTCACCTAAAGAAAAATTGATCAAGGACATACTTTTTAATGACTTGTAGCGACTACTAAATGCTTCAATAGAGAAGCATACAATAAAATCTCAGTTTAGCAGAACCATTTAAAGACTACATGGAACAGACAAAGTTTCTGTCCAACATTACCTCAAAATAATGGGTAACAATGGGTTGTTTTTAACAATTTACATAAATTAGCATTTATTCCAGTTTATATCATTTGCATTTTTATCTAATTATGAAAGATATGTAATATTTATGCCGATTAACTGTAAAAATTGTATAAATTGACGGAAATGATACCACACACACCCTCTATCCCTTATACCAGTGATGGCGAACCTTTTAGAGACCGAGTGCCCAAACTGCAACCCAAAACCCACTTACATATTGTCGGGTGCTGGGTGGGCGTGTCCCATTGGGTGGGCGTGGGCGATTGGGTGGGTGTGGCTGCTGTGGTAACAGCAAATGGTGGGACTAAAAAGTTCAATCAATTCCAACTTTGTGAGATCCTTTTTTTTCTCGCGAGTTGAAATTGATAGATTGAATTTTATTTTATTTTTTACACACGGCGTCGGAGGCCTAAAGCGAAAAGGTTTTATAAAACCCAGCTGAAGGCCTAGGACTGGGGCGACGGCATGTGTGCCCACAGAGAGGGCTCTGCGTGCCACCTGTGGCACACGTGCCATAGGTTCGCCACCACGGAGTTATGGAAAGAAGAGACACTTGCACATATCCTTATACATGATGGCAAATTACTAAATTTGTATTTGTAATAAAGATTGAAAGTCACTTGCCTTAAATATTCATTTTCCCTGTTTCTTATTTGTTCTTTTTTTCTTTGCTTCTTTTCTCTCTTTTCTTTTTCTTTTTGAAGTTAGTTTGCATTGACTTTTACTACTGTAATTAAAATTTTCAATAATTTTTTTTTTAAAAAAGAAAGACAAAAATAATAGAAGGAACTCAATAGGTGCTTCACTGATTATAGAAAAGCTTTTCATTGTGTTGGTCATATCAAGTGGAATGTGCTCAGATAAATGGGAATCCCAGAACATCTCATTGTCCTCAAGGGAAATCTATATACAGGTCTAAAAGCCACAGCCCAGATAGAAATGGTAAAACAGACAAATTCCAGATCAGCAAAGAAGTGAGGCAAGACTGTATAATGTGCTCTTATTTATTTATTCAACCTATATACCGGATACGTATTGCGGGAAACTGGATTGGAAGAAAGTGTATGTGGTTCTCAAACTGGAACAAGAAACATCAACCTGGGCTATGCTGATAATAGCTGAAAATGAAAATGGAACCTGTGGTAATGAAATAAAAGTGTTACATGTAAAAATTTAGGCTTTATTATTAGCATTTCTGGAAGATGATATTAGCATTTTAGCATAGCATCCATGCCTCCTTTTGAAGATCAGGAAACAAGTTTTTCCTTTGAGTCAAAGCCATTTTCTTTGATGTGGAAAAACTAGCCTTTTCAATAACCAAACAATAGGACTATTTGATTACAGTTGCAAGTGTTAAATAAACCAGAATGTGGAAGTAGGAAATGCAACATATTTTAAGGGAATTTGTCTTTTCTCACATCTAATAAAGCACATCGATATCTTTTATTGTTTAATTTGTTGTTTCTGATGTATCATATATATCCTTTGTGTTTTTTTCCCTATATAAAAACTTGACATCCCCTCTGTAAAACAGAGGGATGGTTTCAAGATCACAGAAAGTGATACTACCGCTCTATACTGTACTAGAGAGCCCAGATTTGGAATACAGTGTCCAGTTCTGGTTGCCACAATACAAAAAAAGAGATCCTAGAAAGAGTGCAGAGAAGAGCAAAAATGATGATACAGGGTTTAGCCTAATGATGAGAAGGCTTAGGGGAGACCCGATAGTCATCTTCCAATACTTGAAGAGCTGTCAGAAGAAAGAGGGGCCAATTTGTTCTCCATAGCACCTGGGGCAGGACAAGAAGTTATGGGTGGGAGTTCATCAGGAGAACCAACCTGGAAACGTGGAATTTCCTGACAGAATAATTAATAAATGGAACAGCTTGCCTCCTGGAGTTATGGGTACTCAATTGCTGAGGATTTTTTTTTTAAATATTGGGCAATCATTTGTATGGGATGCTATAAGGCAATGGTTCTCAACCTTTTTAATGCCGCGACCCCAACCGGTCGTAAGTCGAGGACTAAACCGGTCGTAAGTCGAAGACTAGCCAACTGGTCGTAAGTTGAGGACTTTCCCTGCCCGGGAGCGCTGCACATGCGTGGTTCCGCCCCCTGCGCCGGCCGAGGCGTAGCTGGCAAGCGGCAGAGACGGAACAGGCCGACCACCAGCTGGCCCAGCCTAAGGGAGGTAAGGCACCCGCCGGAAAAGGGGGAAAAAATGGTGGACAAAAAAAATGGCGGACAGCCTTGCTTGGCGACCCCCGTGAAATGGTCGATCGACCCCAAATGGGGTCCCGACCCACAGGTTGAGAACCACTGCTATAAGGAGTCCTGCCTTGGACAAGGGATTGGACTAGAAGACCTCCCAGTCTCTTCCAGCCTTATCATTCTATTATTCCTGTCTAATGCCACCTTTGTATCAGTTGTTTGAATGCACTCTCCAAATTCCCGTTATTAGCTGGCTTGATTTTAATTCCTTTAGCTAAAGAATGAGAACGTGGAAATAATTGCTCTCTCTTGTTCCAAGCAAAAGCCAAAAGGTTGGATGCACTGTGGGTTAATTCAACTTTAGAATATTCAAAATTGTTGTTTTGAGCTAGCTATGTTTTGAACACTCCTAAGAAATGCTAATTATACTAACTATGCCTTTCCTTTATGTTGGTATTTGATCTCAGAAATTTTCTTTTAAACTATTAAATGGATGTTCCTTGGATTACCATTAAATGCACTGTTAACAGTACATCTTACAAGACCATTCTGACTAATGCAGATGCAACGAGTACAAGAATTAGAACCCTCTAGCCAGGAAGTCATTGGGAAGGGATTGTACATTATACTTAAATCTTGATAAGGTTTAAAAAGGGAAGCCTGCTAGGATTGGTAAAAGCTTCTGCAATTAATTATGCAAAAAGTCAGTTAAGTGGAATAGTGTGCTAAAGGAGGGTGCCCAATCTTAGGGGGGGGGGTCAGTAACACTTGATCTTCAAATTGTATTCTGGAATTTGCACTTCAGAAAATCAGTGTGTCCAGGGCTAAAATCGAATGAACTGATCTGTAATTATAATTAGATATAACTTAAGCAACTTTTGGAATTTTAATGGGACTTAAAAGACAGCATCTTAAACTTCCTCCCTATATTCAATTTCTAAATTCAATTTCTTCACCCTGAAAACCTGAAGAGAATGATAGGTCATCGCCAACTATGAGAAGTATAACGTAGTACAGCAGTGGTTCTCAACCTGTGGGTCGGGGCCCCATATGGGGTCGATTGACCATTTCACGGGGGTCGCCAAGCAAGGCTGTCCGCCATTTTTTTTCTCCGCCATTTTTTCCCCCTTTTCCGGCGGGTGCCTTACCTCCCTTGGGCTGGGCCAGCTGGTGGTCGGCCTGCTTCGTCTCTGCCGCTTGCCAGCTACGCCTCGGCCGGCGCAGGGGGCGGAACCACGCATGCGTGGCGCTCCCGGGCAGGGAAAGTCCTCGACTTACGACCGGTTTAGTCCTCAACTTACGACCGGTTTAGTCCTCGACTTACGACCGGTTGGGGTCACGGCATTAAAAAGGTTGAGAACCACTGTAGTAGTGATGGGGAACCTTTTAGAGACCGAGTGCCCAAACTGCAACCCAAAAACCACTTATGCATCGTTGGGTGCCTGGTGGGTGTGGCCCATTGGCTGGGCGTGGCCCATTGGGTGGGCGTGGCTGCAGTGGTAACGGCAGACTGGGTGGGACTAAAAAGTTCAATCAATCAATTCCAACTTTGCAAGATTTTTTTTTCCCACAAGAAGTTGAAATTGACTGATTGATTGAACCCCCCCCTTTTTTTTTTGCACATGGCGGCGGAGGCCTAAAGCGAAAAGGTTTTATAAAACCCAGCTAAAGCCCTAGTACTGGGGCGACGGTGTGCGTGCCCACAGAGAAGGCTCTGAGTGCCGCCTCTGGCACCTGTACCATAGGTTCACCACCACTGACATAGTACCTTCAGGGTGAGTTTTGCATCGCACCCTAAGAGACGGGTTACCTGCTTGATATCTGCGGTCTGTATGAAAATTGACATTTTAGTTTATTGAACAAACCCAGCCAAGATTTATTCAATAAATCAGCAGAGTGAACGGAGTGATTTCACCGTGCATGTGGTTTAAAAGGCCTTAACGTCAAATTTTATAGGTTGTCGGAAGTCTGACTTCTAACTGGCTCATCCTCTAGTCCAGAGGTAGGCAACCTTGGCTCTTTTATGACTCGTGGACTTCAACTCCCAGAATTCCTGAGCCAGCCATGCTGAGGGGAAAGGGAGAGGTTTCCAAGCTGAGCCACGCTGGCTCAGGAATTCTGGGAGTTGAAGTCCAGGAGTCATAAAAGAGCCAAGGTTGCCTACCCCTGCTCTAGTCTAAAGAAATTCTTAAGAAAAAATAATTGTAGTTTTCGAGCCTGGCTTACACAGGTAGCGTCCAATATTGAAAAATACTTCTTAAGCCGGTTTTGGATCATAGTTTCCCCTTTCCAATTTTTTCTTCCCAGGCAGGGAGAAGAGAGAATAACGGTCACTTCGAAACATTCAAAGGAAAGCGCCCTTATTTATATAGACAGGAAAGGAATCGCTCTAGACTTTGGTATATCTACGGCCGTTACCGGAAGTGAGAGAACTTGGGTAGAAACGGGTATTCGCAAAAAAAAAAAAAAAAAAACACACGCAGGCGGAGGAAGTGACATCATATCCGGCCTAAGAGGGTTGTTGTGTATCCAAAGGAAGGGGGTGGCAAAGGAGAAAGGGACCTGAATAAAGAAGGGCGAGAAGCAACGGCCAGCTGGGAGCCTCGGTGTCTGAAAGGCTGCTTACGCGAGGTGCGCCTCGGGGCTCGGAAGCGCAGAGGGGAGGGGCGGAATACTGAAAGGTGCCGTTATTTCTTCTCCATTCGCCTCTTCTCTTTCCCTTCCCCCCGCCCCTTGGACTACTGGGCAAAAAACGACGAGAGCCCTGAGGGGAAAGTAGAAGGACACCCCGGAGAGGGAGCGATCGGCTTTGTAGAGCCCAACGGCCTCGCCTCTTTTCGGGGCTCGAGTTCTCGTTGGTTTGCTTTCCTCCCCCCCCCCCAATCCGCCCCATCCGATCCATCCATCCATCCGGGTCTCTCAAGAAGTGTACTACCTGTCTTGTTAGGGGGCGTGGTGCATGATGGGATAGCGCCGCTTCTTTCCACAGCTCCCCCCTCCCCGTCGGTGGGGGGGCGGAGCCGTCGCGCGCTCTGAAGAAATCGAACAAAGAGGTCGGAGTGGGCGGGGCTCGGGAGGGGCGCGCGGTCGGGGGTGGGGCTTGGCTGGGAAAAGGGGCGGAGCTGCGTGGCGGGCTGGGTGTAAAGGGCGCAGCTGTCGTGTCTTGTCTTGTCTGCGAAGGAAGGCTCCGTCGTCTGGGTCTTGTTTTTGTACAGGCCAGAAAGCAACGGTAGAGGGCGGAGGTGCTAAGGTGACAGTTAACGCCTAAGCCTCTAAGAAGATTGATGCCTTTTGACAGGGGGAATCCTCGGAAGGGGTTCTCCCATCAGTTTGCACGAACTACAGCAGGGCTTTTCAACCTTTTCACCCATTGTACCACTTTTAGGATATGGAAGCATCCAAGTACCACCAGGCGCCTAGCAAGGTGTCAAAAACTTGATGACCCAAAAAAAAAAAAAGGAAAAAAGTGATGAAGTATAGGTAGTTCTTGACTTACAACAGTTCGCTTAGTGCAGTGGTTCTCAACCTTTTTAATGCCGCGACCCCAACCGGTCGTAAGTCGAGGACTAAACCGGTTGTAAGTCGAGGACTACCCAACCGGTCGTAAGTCAAGGACTTTCCCTGCCCGGGAGCGCCGCGCATGCGTGGTGCCGCCCCCTGCACCGGCCGAGGCATAGCTGGCAAGCGGCAGACACGGAGCAGGCCGACCACCAGCTGGCCCAGCCCAAGGGAGGTAAGGCACCCGCCGGAAAAGGGAAAAAAAATGGCGGACAAAAAAAATGGCAGACAAAAAAAATGGCGGACAGCCTTACTTGGCCACCCCCATGAAATGGTCGATTGACCCCAAATGGGGTCCCGACCCACAGGTTGAGAACCACTGGCTTAGTGACTGTTTGAAGTTACAATGGCACTGAAAAAAGTGGCCCCCAAGCCACAGCCGAGCAAGACACCTGCCTGCCCATCCAGCGGTGCTTTTCCTCCTGTCCGAGGTTTTCATTGTTGTGAGCATTTCTGTTGAGGATTGGCAGCAGGGGTGGGGTGGGGGGGTGTTTGGTTTTTATTCCCCGCGTCTGCTGGGTGGTTGCAGCAGGTTTTGGTCACTTCACATGACCCTGGGACACTGTGACCGTCATAAATATGAATCAGTTGCCAAGCATCTGAATGTAAATCACAAGACCCTGGAGATGCTGCAAACTTCCAGCTGATTGGTGCTTCTTCTGGGCTCAGCAAAAGCGCCAGGATCAGCGCTGAGCTCCAGCTGGAGAGTGGCGCTGATCCTGGCGCTTCCGCTGAGCCCTGACAGCCCTGCAGCTCCAGCCATCTCTTGCTCAGGCTTGTGCGGTGCTGCCAGCGGTTTAGCTCATTCCCCTCCCCCGCTACCACTTTTCTGGGATGGTCGCCTACCACCTGCCAGGTGCCGATGTACCACAGGTGGTACCCATACCACTGGTTGAAAAGCCCTGAACTACAGGGCGTCCTCGACTTAGAACAGTTCACTTAGTGACCGTTCGAAGTTACAACGGCACTGGAAAAAAAAGTGACCAAATGACCATTTTTCCACACTTAACGACCCGTTGCAGCATCCCCATGGTCTAGTGATTTACATGCGGATGCTTGACAAACTGACTCACGTTTATGACGGTTGCACTGTCCGGGGATCATTAGATCACCTTTCGCAACCTTTTGACAAGCAAAAGTCAGTGGGGATGCCAGATTCACTTAACAACCGTCTTACTAATTTAACAACGGCAGTGATTCATTTAACAAACGTGTCAAGAAAAGTCTTCAAATGGGGCAAAACTCACTTAACAACATAAATTGTGGTCATAAGTTGAGGACTACCTGTACTCCTAGTAATGGATCTGATACCTCAGAAAACGGAGATGTGGATCCTGCTAATTTTTCCATAGAGTCCACTTGGAAGTTCTGCTAATTCACAAATCATGAATGAGCCTTAGCAACTGCATTGCAACTATGCTTATGCCAAAAATTGAATCACAGATCTGTGATCTGTGACTACTGGTGTCAAAACACATCCAATCTATGAAGGGAAAAACTCTCTTTGTGCAGTTGGATATATTATTTGTTTGTCAAACTTGTATGCCACCTATCTTGCCAAAGGTGTCTCGGCAGCTTACAGACACAGAATAAAATGCACGTTAAAACATTAAAACAATAAATAAAGATCTTACATTTAAAATTCAATTAAAATCATACTAGGCAGGAGGGAGAAGGAGGGAGCAAAGTGCTCACAGACAAGAGGTGGAGTGTTATCTACTCCATTAGCCACCTCCAAAGTGCCACACCCCAGTCTGGGATCCCAGACTAGTTGGCATAGCCATGTCTTCAAGGCCTTTCAGAAGGCCAAAAGAGGGGGAGTGGAACTGATCTCAGGAGGGCGGAAGATGTTCCAGGAGCCACGGCAGAAAAAGTTCTTCTGGACCTCGTCAGATGAAATTCATTGACTGACGGGGTCTGCAGCATGCCCCTGCAGCATGTTTAGGGTAGGCTAATCCTATGCGGTGAGCTGGTTTCTTAGATAGCCTGGAGCCATGCATCTTGAATTGCAACATCTTGAATTGCACCCAGAAGTAAACTGGCAACCAGTGCAATTCAGTGATGTAACATAGGTCACTGTAGGGGCCCCTAGAACTGCCCGTGCACCTATATACTGCACCAGCTGAAGCTTCCCGATACTCTTCAAGGGTAGTCCCATGTATGCATTGCAGTAGTCTAAATGCAGGACCAGGGCTTGAGTGACTGAGTGCGGAAACTCCTCATTATGACTTGATTTTACTATGAGGTGAATTCCGTGTAAAAAACATGAAATCAGAAGGCCCAGTCTTGGATTAAAATTTGACCTGCTTACTAAAACCATAACAACATTACTAGCGAAAGAGGCGAAAGGTAGCATTCTTTCACATAGAGGAAGCATTTACTTTTGTATTAGAAAAATATAAATGTATGAAGATGCTTAGTGTAGTTCATCTGTTAAAAGCAAATGAGAACTGCATTTAGTTAGTATCTAGAATTTTGATCTGCTTGGAAACTTAACTATTGACTTAAGTTTCTGGTGGAAGAAAGGTTGGGAGGAAGCACTTAAAAGCCTTCCGTGTTATGGGTTTTTCAGATTTATTTATTTATTTCTCCCATTTATATGGCCACCCATTTCACATAAAGTGACCCTGGGTCGCCATCTCCATCCTGTTAGCTTTGGGTTTTAATTGTAGCACTCGAGAAACAAAATTTGTCCTCAAAAATTACCTTAGCTGAATTTGTTTGCAAGTGTCCTGTTTTCCAAGGATAGTCTATCTATGTCAGTGGTTCTCAACCTGTGGGTCGGGACCCCATTTGGGGTCGATCGACTATTTTACGGGGGTCGCCAAGCAAGGCTGTCCGCCATTTTTTTCCCCTTTTCCGGCGGGTGCCTTACCTCCCTTGGGCTGGGCCAGCTGGTGGTCGGCCTGCTCCATCTCTGCTGCTTGCCAGCTACGCCTCGGCCGGCGCAGGGGACGGAACCACGCATGCGCGGTGCTCCCGGGCAGGGAAAGTCCTCGACTTACGACCGGTTGGGTAGTCCTCGACTTATGACCGGTTTAGTCCTCGACTTACGACCGGTTTAGTCCTCGACTTACGACCGGTTTAGTCCTCGACTTACAACCGGTTGGGGTCGCAGCATTAAAAAGGTTGAGAACCACTGATCTATGTGATTTCTTTTCCCAGTTTTATCCTCAGAACAATTCTGCCAGATACTTAAACTAGAAGATAGTGCTTAAGCTAACGTTACCAGCAAGTATCCGGGTCAAGTGAGGAACCTAGGAACCTAGATACTATATACTATATGTGATTACGTCATCCTATTCTGTGAATCAAAAGCAGTCAGCTAAAAAAAAAAACCCTCTGTGGGTTTTTGGAAAGATGATCAGACATGCATTTCCTGCATCTTGTTTTCGGTGAGTTCTGTAGTGGAACAGTGAACTTTAGCATAGAAAGGATCTTGTATCGGAGGAAAGCACCCGGATATATAAGACCGCAAAGTTGGCCCTGATTAATAATGGGATGGAAACTACATCCTGGAAAAAGACATAGCAACTCATTTCTATTTTCTTGCCAAGTTTGATTCAGACCAGGGTGGGGTGGGGGCGGGGGGGTAGTAGTAAATATTCTGTTTTTGAATTATTAATTTGTTTTTTTGTTGGTTTGGTTTGTCACATTTAGAAAAATAAAAATATTTCTTTGTATCATCCCAAAGGGCAGTTTTTAATGTTTAAAATACAATGGAACTGAGATTTGGTGGGAAAGCAAATTGGTAAAGGCAATGCAAAATTTAAAAGGTTAGCATTGTTCTCTTTTTGTAATCATAATCTTATTATTTGGATAAGAAGCGAATTGCTTTAAGATATATGAGCTTCCATGATGACAACTAACAACAACAACAATAATTTTCTTACTATTATAAGCACTAGAGGCAACCACTAGTTCCAGTGAATTCTTGATGCTAGCTAGGCAATTAGGTATAACAGATTTTTTTTTCCTTCTGTTCAATCATGTCTGATTCTCAGAGACTGCCTAGGCAAGTCCACGCAATTTGCTTGCAAAATTTTTCAGAAGTGGTTTGCTGATGCCTCTTTCCTCGGCCTGAAAGAAAGTGACTGGCCCAAAGGTACCCAGCTAACTTTGTTCTTAAGGCAGAACTAGAACTCACGGATTCCCAGTTTTTAGTTGGGTACTATAACCACCACCCCAAACTGATTCTCATAACAGCATATAGCCGTGACTAAAAATCTATCTCCATATGCATTAACATATTTATCAAGTATTTTCACTGAATCCAAGATGGAGTTTATGGTATAATTTTACCATTTTTGTTCTCCCACCTCAAATTTTCAAATGAAAAGTAGGGTTGTACTTTTAAGATAATGATCTATGAACTGTGATAACCGAAAACATTTCATAAGTTTCCAAAGTATTTTTCATAGATGTTTTTTCTCCTTAGTGCTTGAAATAATTTATATCACTTCAAGTACATGTATATTATCTGATACAGGTGTCCGCGGCAAGGCTTATTTAAACAGCAGTCTCCCAGCAGTAGGAGGCAGAGTTGTAGCCATGAACTCATGGTTAAACTGCAATATGAAACAGAGCTTCTTAGTTTATAGTTTCAGTACTGCATGTATCACTTCAGTTTTCTTAAATCATAATTTATATGATTTATATATATATATTAACATATAATGCTGTATAAGTAGTATTATGTAATCAACTGGAACCACCGTGTATTTAATTTGAATGTTGCCACAATAGACTTTGTTGTTAACTATGGGTCATCCTTAAACCAGGGCATTCTTAACCTGGGGACTTGCTGTATAATAGAAATTAATGAGTATAATACAATATAAAGCAGCGCTCCCCAATTTTGGGGCTTGGTGTCCCTGCTGGGGGGGGAGAGGAGAATCCGGCTGTGCGAGCAGCAGGCTGGCACCCATGCAGCTCCACTCACCTGAGTGGCGGACCAGTACACATTCACGTGCACACCGTTCACTGCTTGTGTGAGTGGAGCTGTGTGCCGGTTTGCCACTTGCACGAATGGAGCTGTGTGCACCGGTCCGCTTCATGTGGCCCAATTTCGAATAGCCCACGGCCCAGTATTGGGCCGGGGATTGGGGACCCCTGATCTAAAGTAGAAACGTACATCATAAAATAAAATAGTATTATAAAAATCGATTAATGAATGATTGTTCAAAGTTAATTAATGGTGTGATGCATTGTAGCACAAATGGAGTGACTTGGTAGGACATTTTAGAGTCCTTGTCGCAAAGAAGTACTGGTAAATTGAAATCACACTCCCTGCTCCCCTGGAAATTCCGTCAAGATCAGATAAATGAAAGTCAGTCTAGAGCAGACATGTCAAACACAAGGCCCGGGGGCCGGATGCGGCCCGCAAAGTGGTTTCATGTGGCCCGGGAAGCCATCCTGGAAACAGTGAGGGAACGGCCCCCGCTGCCTTGGCCCTGGCCCAGGCCAGCCGGAAGCCAATGTACAATTTTGTGGTGGCCATCTATGCTGAAACGCATTCAGCTCCATAAGCCCCCCCCCCCCCCGCATGGCCTGAGAGGAACAGTGAGGCTCCTCCAGTGGACCATGCCTTGGCACTTGCCCTGGTCCCACCCCTTCTGCCAGAGACCCTCAGATCTATCCCACTCCTGCCCAGGCCCCCTTGACGCGAACGATGTAGAGCTGGCCACACCCGCCCAGTAGGCCACACCCACTCCATCTATACCCACCCAGTAGGCTGCACCCACCCTGGCTACACCCACCCGGCCCCCTGAGGGCAACCGCAATGCTGATGCGGCCCTCAATGAAATTGAGTTTGACACCCCTGGTCTAGAGTGCTTATGTAGGGAGTATGTAGCAGGATAAGGCTTAGAATTTCTATTGAACCATTGCCCCATGGACATAACCAGAGAGACATAGGAGTCCCCTTAAATGTTCAAAAAGAACTACTCAGGGCAACACATCCAGCCTGGCTCAAGTAAAACCATTACAAAATTTCAGAATCATGACGAAGCCTTTCAAAAGAATGTGATGAATAATGAGGTGTAATAACTTTGCTTAATTTTGTTTTGGAGATCTGTTTTTTATCTTTTTTATTAGGAGTTTGTTTTGAGATAAAATAAAAATAAAAATAAAAGGAGAAATAAAGAGAGAGGTGCCAAGAAAAGGAAAAGGCGTAGTGCTTCCGACTTTCTTCAGTGCGAAAGAATACAAAAAAATTAATTATAGATAGTCCTTGACTTACCACAGTTCATTTAATGACTGTTAAAAGTTAAAACAGCGCTGAAAAAAACTTGACTTATGACCATTTTTCACATTTACAACCAACCATTGCAGCATCCCCGTGGTCAAGTGATCAAAATTCAAACAACTTGGCAACGGATTCATGTGTGATGGTTGCTGTGTCCTGGGGTCACGTGGTCCCCTTTTGCGACCTTCTGACAAGCAAAATCAATGGGGAAGCCAGATTCACTTAATAACCTTGTTACTAACTTAACAACTGCGGTGATTCACTGAAGAACTGTGACACGAAAGATCATAGAATGGGGCAAAATTTACTTAACAACTGTCCCGTTTAGCAACAGAAATTTTGGGTCCAGCTGTGTTCATAAGTCGAGGACTACCTGTACACCTCAGCCTTTTATTTTATATTTCTATTTCAAACTATTTCTACAACAACAAAGTCAATCTAGTCATCAAAATCTAAAATCAAATTTTCATTATTTTTTTCAGTCACCAACATAAAGTCCAGAAGCGGTAAATTTGTCGTCTGAGGGCACTTCTAGCATTGTCAAAATCACATTACTGATTTATAGATAGTTATGATGATTATAAAGTAAGGGAAAAAAAGAACCTGCATGTTAATTATTTGTTTTTTTTTAATGGTAAGTGACGTGTCTTCAGAATTACGTAAAATGCAAGTATTTGTAGGCCGGTTTGGTTCAGAGGTTAATATGTTGGCCTAGATAGCAAGAGACTTGAGTTCTAATCCCACCTTAGGCAGGAAAACCATCTTGGTGACTTTAGACAAGTCACTTTCTCTCAGCCCAGTTGACTCACAAGGTTGTTGTTGAGGAAATTGGAGGAGGAAGGATTATTAGGATTATATGTGCGCCACCCTGAACTATTTATAAAAATAATAACAGGCATATAAAATAAATAAATAAATAAATAAATATGCATTGATGCTAAGAGTTAGCGTAACTCACTTCTTTCTTTTGGTTTTTCAGAGATGTCTGAAGTCAAACAATGGCATCTTTTTATCAAATTTAAAGGAGGCTTTGGTTGCTAAGATATTTTATAATTTGAATGCTGCCCTTCTAGTCTAGATTTAAATTTATATTCAAGAGAATGTTTTTTACAAGTTAGAGCTAATATAAGGAAGAAGACAGCTGTTTTTCCATCCCTTGATTTTACTGACTTTCAGCATTTGTCTCCAACTCCTAAAAAAGAGAGAGAGAGAGAAAAGAAACAGAATACTGTGTCCTGGTTTTTAGATGTGTTGAGTGGAGCTTTTGAAGCACTTCACTTGGGCTTCAAAAGCAAAAGTACGATTATGTATTAACTTACTCTGTATAAAGTATTTAGCTGTTTAAGAGGGGGGGGTCTAATATAGCATGGTCAGTTTTTTTTTTAATGTATCGGCTGTTCAAAGAACACTTTCCATATCACTTTACTATTTAGGAATTCCTGTATAACTCCTACAGACATTCATCAGATTTAAAAATATCTGCAGCATACATAAAAATGTACAGGACAGTGTTGGGCCTTTTAGTTGCCCATATATCAGTCTTCTCAAATCTGGACACGGTCTATACCAGGGGTGTCAAACTGCCGGCCCGTGGGCCGGATGCATCACCGGGAAACCACACCCACCCCATTGCCGGCAATGGGGGAAAAGCTCCGATACGTTGCATGATGTCTCGTGACGTCGCGAGTTTGACATGTCTGGTCTAAACTCTAGAGAACTCCCAAACTTATCCAACCAATATGGTTACTGCTGAGAATTCTGAGACTTGAATACTATATATCTGAAGGATGCCCAGCTTAGGAAAGACTACCAAATCCTAAAAATTATTCCCTAGAACAGGGCTTTTCAACCTTTTCACCCATTGTGCCACTTTTAGGATATGGCAATATCCGAGTACCACCAGTCGCCTAGCAAGGTGTCCAAAACTTGATGACACCCCCCCCAAAAAGGAAAAAAGTGATAAAGTACAGGTAGTCCTCAACTTACAACAGTTTGCTTAATGACTGTTCGAAGTTACAGTGGCACTAAAAAAAGTGCCCCCCAAGCCACGGCCGAGCAAGACACCTGCCTGCCCACCCGGCGGCGCTCTTCCTCCTGTCCGAGGTTTTCATTGTTGTCAGCATTTCTGTTGGGGATTGGCAGTGGGGGGTGTTTGGTTTTTATTCCACCCGTCTGCTGGGTGGTTGCAACAGGTTTTGGTCACTTCACATGACCCTGGGACACTGTGACCGTCATAAATATGAATCAGTTGCCAAGCATCTGAATGTAAATCACAAGACCCTGGAGATGCTGCAACATTCCAGCTAATTGTTGCTTCTTCAGGGCTCAGCAGAAGCACCAGGATCAGCGCCGAGCTCCAGCTGGAGCCAGCCCTGACAGCCCTGCAGCTCCAGCCGTCTCTCGCTCAGGCTTGTGCGGTGCTGCCACCGGTTCAGCTCATTCCCCTCCCCCATTACCACTTTTCTAGCATGGTCGCGTACCACCTGCCAGGTGCCAATGTACCACAGGTGGTACCCGTACCACTGGTTGAACAGCCCTGCCCTAGAACACATTCATAATTTCTGTGCATTAGTGCAGTTTTTGGAACAGGTTTTTAAACTGGGGGAAAAAACCTTGTTTTTCATTGATCTTTGGAGACCCTCATCACATAGTGTTATACAACAAGTACAGTTACAAGTAATACGGCAAAGAAAATTGGAAACCCGTTCTTTTAGAGCAGCTATGCAGGTTTTGGGATTTTTTTTTCTTTTCATTTTGCCTCATCCTTCAAAGGTGAGCTTCGTGAGGTCATAATCTCATTTGACATCAGAATCCCTTGAACTCCTGCATAGCAGGATTCATCAGGAAGAGACATAGAGCTGCCAGAGGGAAGTCTGTATTTAAACACAGCTCCCTTTGATTGTTGCAAATGGAGAGAGGAACATGATGAAATTTCTAAGGTGACTGGCCGCCTAGATTCCCAAACTGAGTAATAGAATCTATATGTTTTAAACAAGATTTGTAGTAAGCATAAGGGTTTGTTTGAATACATCTTTACTTTTTAAGCATTATTGTAAAATATTCATCAGAGAGTGTTTTTGTTTCCCTATGGGAGCGAGAGTAAATTTGGATTTTAAATTGCAGATTATAATAATACAATTTATGCTTCCAGTAGGTGGTATCTGGGAAACATAAGGACATCATTTCTTCACTGCTAATAATGGTCGAAGAACAATGTAGTATTGTAGGTATTTAAGATGTATAGTCAGATTAATAAATGCACAGTTAAATTAACGTCCCGATTGTAATTTAAGAATAAAATTTTTGGTCGAACCTATAATGACGATACAAAAATTATTAACGTATATAAATACTGAACTTATTATAAAATTTTTCGTCGAATAAAAATTAAAGTCACAAGTAGAAGAATTATTCGACCAAAAAGAAAGACCCAACCGTTCTATTATACACCTATAGAAGTCGTTTGTGAGGGAACAACAAATACTAGAAACAAAATTCTTCCATTACTGCTTACTATTTAAAGATACCTTAAATAATAAAGTCTTGTGGCATTTTTTTGGGAAAGTATTCGATTTGGATAGACTGCTAATATGATGGGTAACACAAAATTGTTAATATTACTGAGTCTTAACACATAATGGTATAGATGTAGTTCTCATTTAGCAATCACAGTTGGGACCAGCAATTCAGTCAATAAATTGCTAAGTGAAGCCACAGCTATGCTTACGATCTTACTTCAGTTTTCTTTTGCTCAACAAACCTGTAAAGATTGTAAATGTGATGATTGATCCTAAAGTTATTTTTTTCATCGTTGTAACTGCATACAGTTAGTAAATTAGGCAGTCATTAAATGAGGACTGTCAGTAGTCAGAAAGGCACTTTGTGGCAGACTAGAAAAATGCAGTTACCCTTTGAGATTCGTGGAACCTTTATAGCTGGGCATTTTTATAGGTCAAAAGCCTGGATACTTGTTCTGGTCAGGGAAAGTAATTGAAATTCAGTGCAAGCATTGATGCTGGTATATAGCATTCTAAAACTGTGTTTTTCAAACATGAATTGATAACATGCAGATGCTAAACCCTTCAAATGCAAAAATTCAAAGATACCTCAGTTGCAAACTTAATTAACTGAAAAGATGATGTGCAAGTTCACATACGGTAGTTGTTGCATTAGAACTGTTTTAGTAAAATTGAAAAGTTTTTACAGATACTGAGAGTAAAACTGACATCTCACTTGGTTAAAAAAAAAAACCATGCTGAGCTAGACCAGACATGTCAAACACAAGACCCGGAGGCCAGATGCGGCCCGCAAAGTGGTTTCATGTGGCCCGCGAAGTCATCCTGGAAACAGTGAGGGAACAGCCCCCTCTGCCTTGGCCCTGGCCCAGGCCAGCTGGGAGCCAATGTACAATTTTGTGGTGGCCATCTATGCTGAAACACATTCAGCTCCATAAGCCCACCCACCCCCCGCATGGCCTGAGAGGAACAGTGAGGCTCCTCCAGTGGACCATGCCTTGGCACTTGCCCCGGTCCCACCCCCTTCTGCCAGAGACCCTCAGATCTATCCCACTCCTGCCCAGGCCCCTACAGGCACCCTTGACACGAACGATGTAGAGCTGGCCACACCCACCCAGTAGGTCACACCCATTCCATCCACGCCCACCCAGTAGGCTGCACCCACCCTGCCCACACCCACCCGGCCCCCTGAGGGCAACCGCAATGCTGATGCGGCCCTCAATGAAATTGAGCTTGACACCCTGAGCTAGACAGTAACAATGTGTACCAGTAAAGGAGAATATTTAGCTCAGGGTTGAAATGAAGGGTCCTGTATTATGGATGTTCTTGATTGTTACCTGCCAAGAGTTCATTGAAAGTAGAAGGCTCAAATCAAATAAATAAAACCCGGAGGAAAAGTAATATTTAGAAGAAAAGCTGTTTTAAAAAGTTTTAAAAAATTAATAGCTCACTAGAGAATGTATATGCAACATATTGTCACATGTACTGCATAGCTACAAGCTTGGAGAATCCATAAAATTAACTTTGGACCAATGTAGACTTCTTACTGACAGGATCTGTGAGAAAGCAATGGATGGAGGGGAAGATGACTGTGCTTAGTTGCTTTTGAGCAGCACATGTTGTGCAATATACCTTTAGATCCTCCTTGCCAAATTCCTGGATGGGTTTCTATTTGATACAAACCTGTATATACTAGAACTAGAACCTTTACTTGAAGAAGACAAGGTAGGTTCACAAGACCAATCTTCAAACACGTTTTGTCCTTTCTTTTCGTATTTTCCTCTTGTTTTCCTAGCAAGAATCTTGCATTACAAATAATTCTCTGCTAAACAAGTCCATTGAAAGTTCAAGTAGACAGACAAACCTGCATGGAAATATCGCTGACCTCACACGGGTCTGCCATCTAAGCATACATTGCTACAAATTCAACTAAAAATCTTAACTCCTGGGGACCCTTTCTTTCAGGCTAAAGCTCAAAGGCACAACCATGAAAGATCCAAGTCGTAGGAGTACTAGTCCAAGCATTATCAGTGAAGACATGATCATGAATGGTCACTCTCATGAAGATGATAATCCGTTTGCAGAATATATGTGGATGGAAAATGAAGAGGAATTCAACAGGCAGGTAAGTGAGAGGATACGTTGCTTCCTTTGTTTGTTTGTTTTTTTCTTCTGCATTATTGGAAAGATCCCACTTTTTCCGTTAGTCTAGTTTTCTTCCAGTGTTTTCTGTGAATCTCTAAACCAGGGGTAGGCAACCTTGGCTCTTTTATGACTCATGGACTTCAACTCCCAGAATTCCCTGAGCCAGCCATGCTACCTCAGGAATTCTGGGAGTTGAAGTCCATGGGTCATAAAAGAGCCAAGGTTGCCTACCCCTGCTCTAAACGAAAAAGATCTTGCATCCTTGTTTGGTTTGAAGAAGAGTTGATTTAAAAGTTTTAAATCAAGCTAGGTAACATCATTAGTGAATTAGAGAGTGGAGGTAGTTGAAATTGTTTTTATATATAGTCTGCCAAACTTGGTTGGAGTGTAGTTTCTCCCCAGTTGTTTATCTGGTGCTGTTTCCTAGTTTCCTAAATCTTCTCTTTGTTATCTGTTTCCTTTGTTAACTTTTGGTTGCTTTTTTAACAGTTGCATAGATAGGGTTTATCTCTATATTTTAATAACTGAGATGTCTGCAGAAAAAGAAGCTCAGAGAACAGCAATAACCCACCAGGTGGGTGGGGGAGAGGGGGGAGGGTTACTTCAGGTGACTGAGGAAGTAAAGGAAGAGCTTTGCAGGGCTCAGACCCAATGTTGTGGCAGTGTGGAAGAAGCAGCTATTTAAACTTCCTATTCCTTTTCCGCATTTGCCCTCACTTGCTGCAGCTCAACACTTGAGTTCTCCTAACATTGGGGAGGATCCATCTGAGACGTTTTTGCCATAGCTCTCAGACAGTTCCACTCAGGTCCCTTGATAGTAGATTTCCTTCTGTTGTTCCAATTATAGATTGAAGAGGAATTGTGGGAAGAAGAATTTATAGAACGTTGCTTCCAAGAAATGCTGGAAGAAGAGGAAGAGCACGAATGGTTTATTCCAGCGAGAGATCTTCCGCAAACGATGGATCAAATTCAAGACCAGTTTAACGATCTTGTTATCGGTGACAGTTCGTCACTGGAAGATCTGGTGGTAAGCATCTGATTTTAAAATTGGAATTATTTTAATCAAGCCCCTTTCTTCAAATGTTAGCAGTATACTTTGTCAGCTGTCTCACTCAGAAGCTAGCTGAGATGTGGCCTTCTGACAACAATCAAAGCCTTGTGTGCGCAGAACAACTGTACCATCTTCTCCTCCTCCTTCTAATCTTTTCATAATAGTCCGCCTGCAAGTATTTGTTTTTGTCGAGTGCACAGGTGTGCATTGGGAGAGAAGAATACATGGAACCATTTGGGAGGGTAAAGACTGGATGTGTAGGCTAAGTGATTAGGAAAGTTCAGAGGTCTCCCTAATTTTAACTTTTCACTCTGCAGAGATACCATTTGAAGGTCTGGTAGATGAGAGAGACCTGAAGCATTTATAACGACTGTAAACAACATGTTAATTCAGATGACCGGTACCACGTATCCTGATAAAAAATTATCACATCCGGTCCCCAGAAGTTTGAACCGGGAAAATACTGAACACCTGAAGTTGAGGGTCTTAAGGAGTCGGTCCGTGCGACCGACTCCTTAAGACCCTCAACTTCAGGTGTTCAGTATTTTCCCGGTTCAAACTTGACCCCTGGTGTAGGCTTTAATTACTTTTTAATTAAAAGGGTAAAATTAGGCTCATATGAAAATGAGTATAGGTCATAAAGTATAACTAGAACGTTAAACCTTTAAATATTCCCCTGATTTTTAAGCCAACTTGTGGTTACTTTGATGTCACAGATGATGTAACTTATTTAAATAGAGGAACCCGTTGAGCATGACATTTTAGCTCATATTCAGCATGCATATATTTTTTTCCCAAAGTTACAATATTGGTTTGTTTATTTGTATTTACTGGGTTTGATAAGTTAAATTTGACATAAATTTACTAATAAATAAACCTCCTGTTCTGAAGAAAATGCATTTTGCTTAAATGATTCCTACACAGGCAGTCAGTGTCTTAAAGGAAGTGTGCCGAGTTGGCACCGACTGTGCATGTTTTTTGAAAGCACCTTTTTTTACAAAATCTTGATACATTTTTTTAGCAATCCGACTAATTAAAATCCTACAATGGTGTGAGAAAGTTGGTGAATCCTTGGGTACCATCCATAATCCTGCAGTCTTATTAATGGATAAAGAGGTGATGGTTAAATAAACAATATTGCAAATGGTATGCTGTGTTGTGTCTTTATTAGACACATTCAGGCAACACTGCTTGTCTTTGTTGGAAAAAGTATGTGAAATAATCTGTATGAAGACGCTAATTGAGTGAGATGTTCCAGTTAATAAGAGAACAATCAGAGCTTGAGGGGCCCTCCCCATGTTTTTTTTACTTTTGCTTCATTTAAAACATCCAAGAAAAAAAGTAAAATAAACATTATTTTTAAAAAAACAAAACAGTAAAGATTGATTACAAGCTAAGTAATTTATATGAGTGCTTCTTATATGTATGTACACACACACAAACACACACTGATCCACAAAGGTTTCCATAAAAGATAACCATATTTCATTGTAATTGTCCATGCGTAATTTATGTCAATAGCCAACTCATTTATAGGATGCATGTTACGTGATGTCTTCAGTCCACTGGGTAATTCATAAATTTGTCTTAAATTTAGTTTGAAGAATTAACCTCAAGGGAATAATAAGGACATGGAGAATTCATTTCCATTGTTCATCTGTCAGTTTCCTTGAGGTCAGTATGTAGTTCAAAAGAATGTTTGCATCTGAAAATTATGAACCTTGTTTCAAAGTCAAAATATATGTAAATTATTTCTGCCAAGAAGATAATACTTTAGGACATTGTAAAAACATATTTTCATGCAGTGTTACTAGAAGGGCATCATTATGATTTATTCCTCATCTCTTGAACCTCATATTTAAGTCATTCTGATTTTCAGGCATGTACTGAATGTATCAATTATTTAGGTATTCTTATTCCACGGGGTATTTCTCATATAATTACACTGAATATGAGTAAGAGATATATAGAGGTTTCTTTGACATCGATAGATGGGAATCATTCCTGTAAATGTTACCCTCTGGGATAGGGTAAAGACTTAAAAAAGGTTTGTTTATAGTTTGCATGGAATTCTTTATATGTAAATATTTTTTAAAAAATCCAAAAACTCAGTTCACTGTTTTGTAAACATACAAGTAGGTCTATAACAGAGTTAGTGAAGCAAAATAAATGTTACATTAGGAATGGCTGAGTCTTGACCTTTAACCCAACTGAAATATTGAAATGCTGATACAAGCAGTTTATGCTAGACCAGGGGTAGGCAACCTTGGCTCTTTTATGACTCGTGGACTTCAACTCCCAGAATTCCTGAGCCAGCATGGGGGAACTATGGCCCCTTCATGACTCGTGGAGTTCAACTCCCAGAATTCCTGAGCCAGCACGGGGGAACTATGGCCCCTTCATGACTTGGGGACTTCAACTCCCAGAATTCCTGAGCCAGCATGGCTCAGCTTGGAAGCCTCTCCCTTTCCCCTCAGCATGGCTGGCTCAGGAATTCTGGGAGTTGAAGTCCACGAGTCATAAAAGAGCCCAGGTTGCCTACCCCTGTGCTAGACAGTCCACAAATATCCATGAATTGAAATGGGTGTAAAGAGGGGTGGGCCAACATTCTTCCAAGCCAATTTGAAGTATTGATCAACAAGCATTGGAAGCATTTAATTGAAACAATGTCTACTAAAGAAGGTTCTACCATTATTATATTGTTAGATTATTAAAGTGTCACATACTTTTTCCAGCGAGGAAAGTAAATGTTGGCTCAAACTGTTGAGTAAAGACATGACAGAATGCAATGTTTTAACTCAGGGGTCTTCAAACTTGGCCCTTTTATGACTTGTGGACTTCAACTCCCAGAATTCTTCAGCCAGGCACGCTGACTAAGGAATTCTGGGAGTTGAAGTCCACAAGTCATAAAAGGGCCAAGTTTGAAGACCCCGTTTTAACTAGATTCTCTTTATCTATTAATAGGTTTTTCAGTGAAGCTCAGATTCCGTTGTAGGTCTGCAGGGTTACAAATAGTTCTAAAGATCACATAAACTCTCTTACAATATAGTAGATACAATATCATAGTCTGATGATGTTCTCATTTGGTAGGTATTCTTAAAATTCTATTGCTTTGGTTGTAATTAAAAAGCTTAGAATTTTATTTATAAGATGAACTACTTTTTTAGCTATAATTTCAGCCTGTTATCACTAACAGGAATATTGTTTAAAAAAAACTTGATAAATTCTAGCTCATTGCAGACTTGGGAACAATTTATTGCACTTTAGATTTTTGCATTGATACGTTGAAATATTACCCTCCTTGTCTGTGAATTGTTGCCTTGGCTAAACCTGCCAGGTGAACATTTAATGTGGATGGGCAATTTTGTTACATGGATACCAAATGTATTGAACTGATCCAGCTGCTTTCATTATAAGTAAATTACCTGTCTTTTTAGTATTCTGACTGAAAGTAACTTAAAACAGGGTTGTTTTTTTTAATATAGCACCTTTAAAATTCCATTTTATTCTCAATACAAACTAAGTTCTTTCGTGATTGCCTGTACCTGCCTATTAAGCTTGTTCACCCCTGCTCTGAATTTACAAGTTGGGTTGTATCAAATAAGGCACAAAATTATTTCTTAAAAGTAGGATTTGTATATTGTAAGAAAAATATATGAAGGTCCCTGGTGTATCATGGTCTGTATTATAGTGCACATTAATCCAGACACGTGGATAGGAAGATAATAGATTTAAAATCTTAGGACTTTCATAAGATTGATTTTGCATATTCTGGGTGAGAATGTCAAAATCTTGCAAAATTTCAAATGACATTACCAAATATTGAGAGATATGACAACCTTCTAAAATTGTAATACTTTGATTTATTTATATTGGATACCTGCACATTGGATATGCTACTAGAATACCTTTGTGGAGCATAATCATCCCTGGCCTACAGATTGAGAACTCGTAGCCTGGTGTCCTTTTAAGTCTAAATTGGGACTCCATCTGATGGCAGGAAATTCCATAGTTTATATATGCATTGATTGAAATATTTCACATGACCTCAACTTCCAGCATTGTAAATAAAAAGAAGAATGGGATCTGTATTTTCTGCATCATGCACGATGTTATTATACAACTTTGTCTTTCCTTATTTACTTTCAGCCCAAGTTAAAAAGCCCCAAAGTAGTCATTCCTTATAAAAAACCTATCTGAGCCCCCCTTATAATTATGGTTGCTCTTTTATATATTGATTATTTTGCACCTTTTCAAGTGTATTCCAGTCCTGCCATTACTGTACTGATTTTTTTTACATTTTCTATTCCTTTCTTAAGTCTGAACACGAGATTTGTCATTTTTAACAAGAAATGCTCTCTGAGTTGTTACTTTTTATTGAGCTGTGCACCCCTGACTCCCAGCATTCTTTTTCCGATCACTTTTAGTAACTTCAACTCCCATTCATGGAGGTTTACCTTTGGAATTTTTATACCCATCTGCATTACTTTGTGCTTGCTCACACTGATTTGCATTTGCCATTTTGAGGCCTATTTACTCAGTTTGGAGAGAGGGCCCTTTGGAGCTCTTCCCAATATCTTTGCAATCAAAATGCAGATCTTTATGTCATTAGCGGACTGGCTCACCTTAGTCCTTAACTTCCGTTTATTTATAAACTAATTAGAAACACTGATCCTACCACCCCCAGTCCCCGAGAATTTCACTTTGCACTATTGTCTACTTATTCTTCTCTTTTTTTTAATTCTTAAGAGAATTTCCAATCCCTAAGAACCTAAGCCTTTTTTATCCCCCCCCCCCCCCCCGCTTCCAAGTTTGCTCAAGAATCTCTGGTAAAGGACATTATCAAAGGTGCATACAGTGTCTGATGGATTTCCTCCTCTACATTTTTGTTAATAATGTCAACAAGTTTAGAAAATTAGTTTAGGAAGAGCAATATGTGATCCTCTAGATCAGTGGTGGCGAACCTATGGCACGGGTGCCAGAGGCGGCACTCGGAGCCCTCTCTGTGGGCACACGTGCCGTTGCCCCAGCCTTGCCTCCCCCTGCGACCCCCTCCTCCCCAGCAGCCCCCCTGGAGGAGAGTCGCCCCCAAGTGTGGCCCACACGGAGCAGCACAGCCAAGGACATGGCAGCCAGGCAGCGTAGACAAGACTTTGCCCTCACACCCCATCATGCACAGTTGATGCTGCAGGGCGCAGGCAGAGGGCGTGGCCGCCATGGTGCTGCTGAGCTGCCTGGGCGATCTGCAGCAGGCCCTGGAGGTGGTGAATGGCCTTGTGGGTAGGCGGGGCGGGGACGGGGTGGAGTGGGGGCGGGGCCAGTTTTTGGGCCCTCGGTCTCTAAAAGGTTCGCCATCACTGTTCTAGATGCTGCAGATGTATTACCACTTTTGTTTGTCTTACAATAGCCAGTGGAGAAAGATGCTGAAAACTACGATTTAACATCATCTGGAGAGCCACATGTTATAACAGGGGTGTCAAACTCGTTACGGGACGTGTCGCAAAGTATTGTGACTTTTCCCATTGCCGGAGCTGGGGTGGGCGCGGCTTCCGCGTGACGCATCCGGCCCGTGGGCCAGCAGTTTGACACCCCTGTGTTATAATATATTCAGTTGTTGTTGTGAAAGTTGGTTTAGCTCTTATCGAAGGAAGAGATTGAGATCTTGAATTGGGTGGTAATCAATCAAACCAGGGGATCCTGATCTATCTGGCATGTAAGCTGACTCTAAGCTGTTTCCTTGGGAAGAGTATCTTGCTTTCTCCACTGAGGCCTATTTTCAGGAATGTTTTCACTGCAAAGAGAATCCCTGTTAAACTTAGTGCAAATATGTTCGAAAGAAAACCTTAGGCTCCACGGTCTAAGCTTTTAAAATCTCTCTCTTCCAGGTCAAGAGTAATCTGAATCCCAATGCAAAGGAGTTTGTTCCTGGGGTGAAGTACTAAATATATGAGTAGACTGGGCCCTCTTTTGGTGGATGTAGCACAATTTCCACACTGTGAAGCCAGTATTAGAAGATTTAATTGTTAAAACGCTCTCTCTTCTTGTCACTGTGTTACACTTACGCATTGCCAAAGTTTTGTTAGTCTTGCATGCTTAATAAAAGTGCTGAGACTGTTATTAAGTCAACTGCTGTCAGAGGTTAATGAATTGGAAAAATCTAATTGGATCCAGGCCTTTTGTGAGGGAGACAATAAGGAAGGAAGCACCAGTCATTGTTGAGAAAAGTACCAAGTTTCTGAGAAACTCTTGCAATTCTGTTTTTAGAAGGATTCAGACTTTGATAAAGAGTGGTCTGTTTTAATTAAAACTTATGGCGGTGTTGATATGCACCCAATAATGCCTTAATGTGAAAATAAAAGCAAGGTTTATCTGATTATGCAGATTAGCTGAATTTCAGTACTGCTATTAATTCTTCCCATTATCAAGCAAAACTTTATTTCATGCTGTTCTTTTTTGAGGAAAGTGTGAATTGTAAAAAAATACCTGAATCATTTTTACAGGCCTGTATAGAATCCTTTCTCTTGGCTACAGATCTGGTTGGGGGGAGGCGGGGGGAGAAAATTTGGCAATTGAGATTATATTTGCAGCAAGTTATCATGTTGGAATGTTTGTCCCACTTCTGAGTTTATATTTAAGGTGATGTGAAGTTGTACATCACAGATTCTTCCAGGAATCCAGAAACATGGCACTGCCTCTGTAAAATTTTACAATCTTAAAAATTGGATTTAACTGTAAAATTTAGTATTAGTGATTTGAGTGGTGCTTTTCCCTTGCTTTGTTTAATCATCACTACACAATAGTCTACAGCACAACTTTTTTTTTAAAACACCTAGTACAGTTTTGGCTTCTTAAACTTCATATTTGGGTAGCTTACGCTGCCTTATGTGTTCAGTGTGAATAGTGTTTAAGTTGAAAATATTGTAAAAAAATTATATTTTTTCAAAAATATTTAAAAAAAAAATAAATAACAGTAGAAATGACAAAAACGAGTGTTCATCTTATTTGGAGCTTGTGAGAATGCCTTTGTTGTCCTGTTCACACATTACATTTACAACCAATGCAAACCCAGTGTCTGTGATAAAAGCTGGAAATATGAAAAATTCTTTGCAATTCTCAGAAATAATCCAAGTGACATTCTTGTCAGAGAGAGACCTCTATAATAGAAGCAAATTCAAGTAGGTGCAAATGTGTATTCATGTTGTCCCTTTATTTAATAACCCAGTTTGTCTTTATTTAGTACTATATGCCATAAATATGGAAGCTTTTTTAATGAAGTTGTGACCCTTTGAGATTGAAAACGGCTATAGTTTTGCAAGCTGCCAATGAAATGACAACATTGGTGATGCAGGCATTCAAGACTACATGTGGAATATCAGGAATGTTTTCTGGAAAAGAAGATGCCAGAATTTCAAGTAGACAACCATAAAAGCCAATTAGCTAATTTATAAAAACCCAACCAAAGTAGTTACTCTGGTGTGTAATTCCACAACACTGCTGCTCATGTTCTACTTGTGGTAGCTTGTGTTTACTACCCTTGTTTAATGATTTTTTTAGGAATGTACAGAATATTTCAAGAACAGGAGAGCTATTTCTGGTAGTCCAGGCCCAAACTGGTGTAGTTTGGAATATATTAGTCTGTTCATGAAACAGAACAGGGATGGTTTGCTTCAGATATACACCAAAAGAGAGTTCTGGGCAAAAGTGGTTTTGGGAAAAATGAACTGGAAAAATCCAGAACATAAGTGGTGGCTTAATGGTAAATTTTAAAAATAGCAGTTATAATCACATGAAGATACTGTATTTTAACAATCTAAGTCACTGTTCTTTAATGTGCTGCACTTCATATGTTCCCTTCATGTATTACAGCATGTTCCCAGTAGTCATGCAATTGCAGAGAGCTATAGCCCAAACAATGGGGGGCTTCAGCTTGAAGGGGATTGACCTTAACAATTTCACATTTAGAAGCCATATACAGTGCATTCAGAAGGTATTCAGACCCCCTTCACTTTTGTCAATTTTGTTATGCTGCAGCCTGATTCTACAGTTGTTGCAATTCACTTTTTCTCATTAATCTACACTCAGTACCCTATAATGACAAAGTGAAAACAGAAATTTAGAAATGTCTGTAAGTGTATTAAAAAGAAAAAAACTGAAATATCACATTGGCATAAGTATTCAGACCCTTCACTCAGTGCTTTGTTGAAGCATCTTTGGCAGCAATTACAGCCTCGAGTCTTTTTTGGGTATGACGCGACAAGTTTTGCACACCTGGATTGGGGGATTTTCTGCCGTTCTTCCTTGCAAATCCTCTCAAGCTCAGTTAGGCTGGATGGTGACCGTTGGTGACAGCCATTTTCGGGTCCCTCCAGAGATGTTCAACAAGGTTCAAGTCAAGGCTTTGGCTGGGCCACTCTAGGACATTCTTTTTAATAAATTTACAGACAATTCTAAAATTCTCTTTTGACTTTGTCATTATGGGGTACTAAGTGCAGATTAATGAGAAAAAAAATGAATTTCAACCACTGTAGAATCAGGTTGCCACATAACAAAGTTGACAAAAGTGAAGGGGGTCTGAATACCTTCTGAATGCACTGTAGCTGTATTATTTATTTATTTTTAGTACGTACTTGAGAAGTATACAAGAAAATATCTGAATAGGTATGGTGTGGGGGTTTGGGCCTCTCCACATGTCACTGAATCTCAACGCAAGCTACCTTCTCACCATGTTAATGGAGAAAGATGCTAAAAGTTCAATCTGGCAACACTTGGAAGGGTAAGTTTCCAATTTTCTTTTTCTGCTGCTAAACTACTCGGTTCAGATTTGCTAAAATTTCACCTTAGGTTTCGGCCTTTACTGGTTGTCTCTATAAGACAAATATGTTAATAGTTGTAAAAGGATGATAATTGTAAAAAAGATGACTGGATCTTGGATATTTGCACCATTTCATATATGTGTATATAAAAACAGAATTTGATTCTTGGAATCACATCTAATTCATATACTTGTGAAGAAAATCTTGATAAGAGTGTTCATCAGATTATCTACCACCTATTAGTATTTTAATAAAAGTGCCTGATTTACCAAAGCGAAACAAATGACTGTTAAACCTCAATTTTTGATTCTGAATTACGGATAATATTTTAGTTCAGATATTACCCCAAATAGTAGGAAAAAACTGTTGTTTATGGCACATTCCCAACAATTGACATATTTTGCTTCTTTACACGGTTGACAGAAATTGACAGAAATAACCAATGACATAAATATATAAGATTGGATTTTACAGATATTTCACTTTTATGGACACTGTTGTCTCCTCACACACACCCCAAAAAACCAAGGTTTTACTTGCATGTAAGTATGAACAAATGTCACATAATTAGGATTGACTACAATAACTTGACCCTGGATCGCACATGATCAGACATGGGCTATTAAAATCTGGATAGGAACAAAGAATATTTTGTGTATCTTTTTTATCATCTGCTGGATTTTGTGGCCCAGATCTCGGAGTCTTAGAATAGATGTCTTCCAGCATTAGGTACATACACACTAGTACCTCTTTTCCTTCTAAACTCTTACTAGATATTTGCAAATCAAAATGAATAAAATTATTGTCTCCGAGTGAGTGTGTTTTGACAATGCTTAGGTGAACTCTTAAATCACATTTTTAAAGAGAATATGATATATAAAAATAAAAGTTCTTGAATAGCCACACAAATGTCCTCTGATGTAATTCACTCATTGATCTTGACTGATCTGAGACATTTTCACTGGAATATTTTAAATACACCTAAACCTTTCTTCAGTCTCTGTTGTTAACTTTTCATTATACTATGGACAACCCCTTCAAACCTTGGTACACATCTCTGATGCATCCGCTGTATTCTGTACTTGTTCTGATAGAGTGGGATCTTTCTTTGTTCTTGACCTAAAACCTTTGAAAACAGGACACACTGGTACATACTTTAACCAGTGAGTCCTTTTAATCACACCCATCCCAAATGGAAAATCGTAACTTTTCAGTTTTGCAGATTCATCACTGTTGGCATGTGCTCCAGCCTTCCACTGTACTAAGCCACGTTCCTCTTGAGTCCCTAGAAAAGAACATGTGTATTATAAATCAGGTGGTTGTGGGGAAAACGTTTCAGTGATCCAATTCTTCACAAAAGAAAGCTGTGCTAATAATATATTAACGAAGTAGAGAGTTATGCCATGAGATTCAAGGAACATAAAAGCTGAAATAATAAACTTTCTGGGAAATGCATGCTAGATTTGCCTGTGATGGCTCAAACAGTGTTAAAAGAAGCATCTGCTTTTTGCATCTCATCCCATAAATGAATCAGTTGGGTACTACATTTTGCAAAAGGTTAAAATCCTAGTAGAAAACACATAATTTGTTTTCAATATGATTTTGTTACCCAGTGGAGAACCAGGTAAAAGGTGGGAAATTCCTACCATAAATTCTGGGGCGATAGTTATGGTGCCACAAAAACAACTTCCTGCCCCTTAACATTTAGCATATTTATTGTGGCATGAACTTTGGTAGATTTGAGAGGCAACTGGTTCTTGAAAATCCTTGCCATAATAAATTCGTTAGCCTTTTATGATGCCACAAGGTAGTTACAATATTAAAAAGCAAATGTTATGAGACAGGACTGCAAGAATCAAATTTTAAGATAATATTCACTACATCTGCCTTTGCAAAAACTGTCAGACTACAGTATTACGATAGGAGGTTAAAATGTTGGGAGTCATCTGTCTCCTAATATATCTGGGAAAGCAGAAATGAAAAAGAAATGGTTGTAAATACAATACTTGTACATCTAATTCTGCAATTTATGCCACTGCTATGTATGAGGTTCTATCTAGTGTAATAGCAGCGCTAATGCAGTAACCAGGAAGCACCAAATGATCACATGTAGCTCAAAGTAATAAAAGTGTATATTATTTTGGATGAATTTGGGGGTTCCTTAAATCTAATCTTTTGAAATACAGACTAAACACATCCAAATAATATAATGAAAAGGTTGTTACCTGGAACAGTGTTGTCCAATATAAATGCAATGCTGCCCCCAACAAACATTTCTGTAGTCAAGAGCACTCTTAATATCTGGTCCACTTCAGCAATGCCTACAAACAGTAATAATTTATAGTCCAAAATATGATCAAAATAAGCTTGATATACTTCTGCATTTCTCAAATTTATCTTCATTATCTCATTGTATTCCCTTTTCTCAAATTTATCTTCATATCTGCATTTCTCAAATTTATCTTCATATCTCATTGTATTCCCTTTTAGAGTAGGAAACACTATGTAAAGCACAGAAAAAAAAGTAGGAATGCAAGATATAAGTGACAAGAAAAGGAAGGGAAACATAGCTAAATCTGGTTTAGCCAAACACCATTCCTTACATCTCTTTATATCTTTCTGTTCTTGTAAACCACTCCATGTTTCCACCATGTCCATTCAGCATATCACCTCATACTCTGACTTTTGTTTTTTAAAACCTCTCATGTCTCTTTGATGATTCCATCAATTTCATCCAACTATGACTTTCTGGGAGTTCCCTTTCCTCTTGACTCATTCACACTTTGATTTGATCCTCATTCATGCACTTCATATCACCAAACCACCACCACCACCACATAATTCTAATATAATTGTCATTCATGGTTGCATTCAGTACCCATTCTCTCGTTTTACTACATTCCAATGCACTTAGCTTTTATGTTCACCCAACCTACCCAACTCTCACTTCCATATAATAAAGTGAGCAGAGCTGTTGTACATAGTCATTATCACTTCTTGTGACATTTATATTCCTCACAACAGCATATGCTACCTGCTACCTTTCAACCAGCATTTACATATCTTAAATTTCTCCATCTGTTTTTTCATCTTACTCTACCAGGACACACATTAGTTATATATCACTTTTTATCACGTATAGGCATAACTTGTAATTGTTCACCTCACTTTCACTCAGTTACCTTGGTTTTTAACACATTAATTCCTTACAACATCATAAAATCTAAGATTCACGGGAAATCATGTGGCTTCTTAATCAAATTCTTTCTGCCTTGGAGTCTTTGCTGCATAAAAAAATTCTACTTAGGTTTGTATTCCAAATTCATCCACCTCCACTACCATCTCAAGTATCCCTTGTAGATTTATCAACACATTAACAACCAAAGAAAGCACACATTCTTACCTTCCATCCTTCTCAGAGTTCATGCATGCACAGATTGTATAACTCAAGCTTACTCACTTTGTCACATATTTTCTCTAAATCAGCAAACTTTCTCACACTTATCGGTCCATAGCCACTCTGGACAAGCCAGCTGTTGGCTTATCCAAGTAAGCAAAGAAGAAACTCCAGACCATGATCTTACTGGCTTTCTATTTTGCATGTGGACCCAGTGCTGGATTATTGTCAGAACTGATTCCACTTGAACAAAGTACAATAAATTAATAAATAAAATCAAGATTTCCTACTGTTGCTACCACACAGAATGAATGCCAATCCACAATAAATGTGGAATTTGTAATGAGAGTGGTCATCTCAAAAAATAAAACTCAGATTTCAGGCAGGAAGCTCTTTGTCTGGACCAGGGGTAGGCAACCTTGGCTCTTTTATGACTCGTGGACTTCAATTCCCAGAATTCGTGAGCCAGCCATGCTGGGAGTTGAAGTTCATGAGTCATAAAAGAACCAAGGTTGCCTACCCCTGGTCTAGCCCTTTTCATCTATACAGTATTTCCCCATCAAAATATTTCTCTGCTTCTGCATTCTTTGCTCTCTATTGTCTTTTTCTCTATATATACATTTATTCTGATTTTTACAACGATTCTTTTATATTTAGTGGTTTTTTTCATCATAGCATATTTCACTTTATTCCAAAGGTGTCCAACTCGCCTCGTCACATGTGTCATGACGTATTGTGACTTTTTTTGCATTGCCAGAACTGGGGTGGGCGCGGCCTCTGTATGATGCAACCGCCTGTTTGACACCCCTGCTTTATTCTATCCACGTCCCTTTTATGTTGCCATTAGCATAACTTATACATTTCTGGGGCATTTCTTTTCCCTCTATTCCAAGCAAGTTCCACATTCTTTTTCCTTCCATTTATTCTCCATTCATTCTGTTGAAAATTAATCCAAGAGAATCCATTCACATTCTCTTCAGTTTCGTCACTGGCATTATTCCTTGACCATATCTACATATGAAAATATTTATCCTTAAACCATCTATTTAGAAGACCTATTTCCAAGCAGTCATTGTTCTTATTATCCCTGAGACTCCTAATGGCCCAATTACCTTTTCTGCATTCTATCATCTTATTTCCATCCATTCATTTATATCAGACATGTCAAACTCGCGACATCACGTGACATTGCGAGACGTATCAGGACACTTTTGCCATTGCCAGCAATGGGGTGGGCGCGGCTTCCGGATGACGCATCCGGCCCTCTGGCCGGCAGTTTGACACCCCTGATTTATATCATCTGAGAATAATAATTTCTTCAGAAATACATACATTTTCTAAAAACTTTACTGGAATTTTTTTCTAACCTCAGTCTGGCATAGTTTTCATATCTCCCTAGGTAAAGACTGAATGATTTTTCAGTACCTGTATTGATAACATTCGGACGTGAATCTAAGTAGTTTGGAAGGGTAAGACCAAAAAACATTGCAAAACCCAGGATAAAAAGATTGCGGGAGGAATTCATGTCCACAAATTGCAGATTGGAGAGGCCTACTGCAGTGATCATACCTGCAGAAAGGAAGAAAACGTTAAATAAATGCATGCCTAAACAAATAAATAGAGGATGCTGGAGAAAGGTAGTTAAGCCCCAAACTAAAAATCAGGTGGCAACAAAGACCATAGAAACTATTTCAGTCTACTGATTTTTCCTGGATATGGTTTCAGAAGGATCCCTGGGTTGAAATCCGAACATGATATAAAGAAAAGGCTATCCTAGAAGCGCAAATTAGAGCTGTTGTGTGGAGACAGTACATTACACTGTAACAAATAGCACCCAGGATGTTTTATGAGAAGCAAATATTTAGAATTGGAAAGCAACGGGATGTAGAAGATAACCCACAGTTTCTTTTAACTGGCCCCTCCTGTTGTTGCATGGATTTACAAAAATCTCATTTTTAAAAGTAAATAATTCATTTCAACCTTGTCCCCCAATCAGTAAGTTGCTGTGTCACTGACACAGCTATTTCTACAAATGACTTACCAAACAAAGTACAGAACATCCCTCCAAGGATGGGATCAGGGAGGGAGGCAAACAGAGCAGTAAATTTGCCAATGGTTCCTAAAATAAGCATGATTCCTGCACCATACTGTACCACTTTCCTGCTGCCCACCTGTGGAGGAAAAGCAGTAGTACAAATAATTAGCATATATTCATTATTAATTATTAATTATTACAGTTTGTCACACAGCCAGATGTTCAGACTGGATCTGGCATTTTTATCCCCCTATCGAGTCCTTACCAAGGACCTGAGATAGGCAGATGTGCATGTTTGATGGTGTTACAGATATTGTTGGAAGAGGTAAGTTGTTCTAAGTAAAGTTCCAAGTAAAGTAAAGCAAATTATGATGGTTTGTTGCACAGTCAGTATTATTATCTGTACACAACAATATGAAATCACAACTGCCAGTTCTTTAACTGATTAATATTTATATGTTACTTATATGTAAGGATGTAGGTCTATACATATGTTGTATATTAAGGTGACCAATCGTCCTCCTTTAGGAAGGACAGTCCTTCTTTTGTAAGTTCTATCTTCTCTCAAAAAGTGTCCTCCTACATGTCCTCCTTTTTGATATTTGAAGACTAATCTGTAAATCTCCATATTCGATCGATGCCGATCCGATCCGTTGCGTGTGATGTGACGTATTTGTATTTGACATGACGATTCGTCAAGGCTCGGTACAGTGCGGCGAGACACGATTATGAGACGCATGTGCTCCGCACAGGAGAATTGTTTTGAGAGAATGCGCTGCACGCAAGAGTGCGCCGCACGCAAGTGGCTTTGTTTACTTCTTACCGAAACACGATACAGCACACACGCACGCATTAGACTCACTTTTTTTCCTTCAATTGATTTGTGTCCTCCTTCTCATTGTAAAAAAGTTGGTCACCTTATGTATATAGTATGATTTAAATGTGTGTTATGTATGTGTACACTTTGAGAGGAAGCAACTAAATTTCATTTTTAATGTGTGCCATTGTGCCCACAGGAAAAAATGACAATAAAGGTTATCTAATTTGTGTTGGCCATTGTATGCACTGAGTTATTATTATTATTAATCTGTAAAGGGTTCTTCTGCTGTTACATTTTCTGCTGCCTCTACTCACGTCTGGGTGATGCTTGCAGGTACACGCTGAGCCCCAAAGGACAGATTAATTTTGCCTTTGATAACATCTGGCACATTTAAGCTTTAATTTTTTTCAGTAGGATTTCCAGAGTGCTTTCAGAGCAAAATAAGAGCAGCAAACCCATTTGTTTAGAGTGACGATTGTCACAGCTGCTGTCTCTGGTCAGCCCGGCTGCAAGCCAAGCTGAATGGTGACACATCTCAGAGGAAATCTTCCCGTTCAAATTACAGGTTGTGCACTTGTGCAAACCTGCTCAGTTGGTGAGAAATGATGGTCCTTCCAGAGGCCTAACTGTTCCCCAGTTAAGAGGATCAAGAAGGTGAGTCTCTTTGCCTAATCCAAACCCTGGAAAGCTACTACCAATCTGACTAGATGTTTTTCAGGTTAGCCTTGAATAGCCTTCCAGAATCTGCAGTTCTTTCATTTTTAGAAAACAATACTATAATTTAACTTCTGCAAAGGTGGCAACAATTCTGCATAATTAACAGAGCCCATGATGTGAACAACACAGCACCAAAAATGGGCTAGACTACCTTAATGCTGGAGCAAAAACGTCTCTCAGGGATCTAGAATGACAGTTTGGCATAAGGGAACTTGTTTACAAATGACTCAGAATTCATCCTTTGAAATTATCTTGTGATGCCAAAAATACTGTCTATATCTCAGTGGCAGATTTTGCACATAAACTGAAGCTTTGTGCTTCTCCCAGCATGCAAGAAGAAGCAGGCAGCTGTGTCCAAATCCATCAAAAGCCTAGAAACAGAAGATGTTATCGAACAGTGAAGGGTGATACCTTGGTGATGCCCAAGACTCCAATGTTGGGGCTGGAGGAAGTAGAACCGTTGCCAGTGCCCAGCAACCCAGCAATGATGCAACAGATTCCCTCTGTAAAAATGCCTCTGAGAGGAAAGAAGAAGAAGAAAAAGAAGAAGAAGGGTCCTCAGGGTTGTGTTAGGTGTTCCTGGTCTCTCTCCTAGCAATGTTAGGGTGATGCATTTCAGTCAATGGATACTCAGCAAATTACATGAAAATCTTGTCAAATAGTTTAAAGGGATAACTTCCCAAAAAATTAGAATTAACAAGTAGATGACGGTCCATCGTACGCAGATATGGCTGCCTGGTGATTTGTGGTGCTTCGGATTCCCATCAGCACCATAGTTCATCCTATTCCCTGACCTTGGCAGGCCAAAGCCATCTAATTTTTTTATTTTTTTTTAAAAGAGCAAATCCTGCCTTGCCCCACCCAATATAAGATTTGTGATACTTCCTCCTGCTGGTCACAGCTCTTGGGGATGTCATATGTAGGTAGCTGCCACATCCTGAGTTATTGGAAATCTCAGAGGAATCGAACCCACAGAACCATACAGACCTACTGCCCACCCACAGGTACTCACGGAGATAACAGGTTCCCTGACTAGATACATTCCTAAATTCTCCTGGCCTGATGGCTCAGTCTTCCTGGGGCAATATTCCCCCTCTGCTCATACCACAAAAAATCCATTGGAGTTTCATACACCCACAGGATTGGGTGTTCTCAGTTTTGGATGTAACGGCACCACCCTTTAAAAAGAAAAGGCCTCATTGGGTTCATCCTAGAGGAAAGCTTGAGTTAAAAGTTTCCAGCTAATCTGTGAAGCAGCCTGAGATAATGTGTGGTATAGGCGAGACTAATGTACACGTTGCCTATTGACTCCCTGAAAGATTTTCAAAAGAAACCCCATGAGACACATTTTGAATCTAAAGTTAGACCTCAAGTATTGACGGCCTCTTTCTTAAGAAGGGAGCAGTTAACAGTGTTTTGCTTTCGGCAGTGAAACAAATATGGTCTCTTGAAGCTGTTCCAAGGAACAGCCGCTTTGACCTACTGGGTCTGTGCTGGTGGTTATGCTCACATGACAACCTTGACCAGGTCAGTTGCAAGCCTCAACAGCTGTATTTGCACAATATTGTAAGCCTTTTTATTCTAGTCTAGCAGCAAAGTGGGGAAATTGTTTGTTTTGATGGCTGACTTAGTAAATCCTGTGAACCCAGCCTGCTTAAATGTTTACAGTTCAGGTAGTCTGCATACCAAGAAAACAAATTAATTCAGAAACCAGGTGAAGTTGTTATGTAATACAATATATAAAGCAGCCTGAGAAAATGGCAGGAAGCAGTTGCTATTAAAGGGTTTGCAAGGCTTATCCTTACCACACACACTGATGCTGAGTAGGTCTCAAACTTTAATCAGTAAAATGAGCCAGCCAGCAAAGCTGTCCTATCCCACACTGTGGGGATACAGTGTGAATGTCAGGATGAACTATGCATGAGAAATGGGAAGAGATGAGGCACTGCAAGAATTAAATCCCCTGAAATGTCACCCAAAGATCAATCCAGAGGCAAACATGGTGGAAATTCTATATCTTGGAATGATGGTGGTAACATGACCCACATTTCCCACAGTCTAGAAAACGTTGTACAGGGATCTCCCTGGATTGGGCAGGGTATGATAAANCCTTTAACTCTCTTTTAAACAAATATACTAATATTAAACACAATAATTATAACATCATATTAATAATTATAAATAAAAATAAGTAACCTATTATAACATATAAACTACATTAATACTCTAAAATTTACTCAAAAACCAAATGAATTTTTTTTAGTACCATATTTACTCTCAATATAATCTATCCATCTTCTCCAAACCGAAATATATCTTTCTTGTGAATAATCCTTCACATAAGCGGAAATCTTGGAGCAAATTACATGAAAATCTTGTCAAATAGTTTAAAGGGATAACTTCCAAAAAATTAGAATTAACAAGTAGATGACGGTCCATCGTACGCAGATATGGCTGCCTGGTGATTTGTGGTGCTTCGGATTCCCATCAGCACCATAGTTCATCCTATTCCCTGACCTTGGCAGGCCAAAGCCACCTGATTTATTTATTTATTTATTAAAAAAGAGCAAATCCTGCCTTGCCCCACCCAATATAACATTTATGATACTTCCTCCTGCTGGTTACAGCTCTTGGGGATGTCATATGTAGGTAGCTGCCACATCCTGAGTTATTGGAAATCTCAGAGGAATCGAACCCACAGAACCATACAGACCTACTGCTCACCCACAGGTACTCACGGAGATAACAGGTTCCCTGACTAGATACATTCCTAAATTCTTTTGGCCTGATGGCTCAGTCTTCCTGGGGCAATATTCCCCCTCTGCTCATACCACAAAAAAATCCATTGGAGTTTCATACACCCACAGGATTGGGTGTTCTCAGTTTTGGATGTAACGGCACCACCCTTTAAAAAGAAAAGGCCTCATTGGGTTCATCCTAGAGGAAAGCTTGAGTTAAAAGTTTCCAGCTAATCTGTGAAGCAGCCTGAGATAATGTGTGGTATAGGCGAGACTAATGTACACGTTGCCTATTGACTCCCTGAAAGATTTTCAAAAGAAACCCCATGAGACACATTTTGAATCTAAAGTTAGACCTCAAGTATTGACGGCCTCTTTCTTAAGAAGGGAGCAGTTAACAGTGTTTTGCTTTCGGCAGTGAAACAAATATGGTCTCTTGAAGCTGTTCCAAGGAACAGCCGCTTTGACCTACTGGGTCTGTGCTGGTGGTTGTGCTCACATGACAACCTTGACCAGGTCAGTTGCAAGCCTCAACAGCTGTATTTGCACAATATTGTAAGCCCTTTTATTCTAGTCTAGCAGCAAAGTGGGGAAATTGTTTGTTTTGATGGCTGACTTAGTAAATCCTGTGAACCCAGCCTGCTTAAATGTTTACAGTTCAGGTAGTCTGCATACCAAGAAAACAAATTAATTCAGAAACCAGGTGAAGTTGTTATGTAATACAATATATAAAGCAGCCTGAGAAAATGGCAGGAAGCAGTTGCTATTAAAGGGTTTGCAAGGCTTATCCTTACCACACACACTGATGCTGAGTAGGTCTCAAATTTTAATCAGTAAAATGAGCCAGCCAGCAAAGCTGTCCTATCCCACACTGTGGGGATACAATGTGAATGTCAGAATGAACTATGCATGAGAAATGGGAAGAGATGAGGCACTGCAAGAATTAAATCCCCTGAAATGTCACCCAAAGATCAATCCAGAGGCAAACATGGTGGAAATTCTATATCTTGGAATGATGGTGGTAACATGACCCACATTTCCCACAGTCTAGAAAACGTTGTACAGGGATCTCCCTGGATTGGGCAGGGTATGATAAAGGGAAGGCCTCGTGAATATGTTAATGAGGCAGTGTGCTGCCATAGCAAAAAAAAATAATCTCAAAATCCTTAAATGTGTAAAGAAATCAGCATTTGAAGTGCACCAAAAATTGACATTTCCCCCCCCCCTTCTGACCTTTGTCATCACAAAATGAGAAACCATTTTTTCTAAGAACCTTTAGCTACTGAAGTATCATCTCCCGCAGTTTTTATAAAAATGTGCTTAAAATATTACCTTTATCAGTGAAAAGCAGAACAGACATTTTAAAAAAAAATATAGACCCCTCTAAGCTGGATGCACCCTACCTATTGATGGCGTGCACAGGGGGCGGGGGAGCGCCTGCAAGTCGGGCACAGGCATAATAATCTCCAATGGACTCAATGATGCCAGATAACGTAGCGCTGAACATTCCCAGCACAGCAGCCGCAGTCACGGTGGGGATCCCCCACTGACCTGGGAAAACAGACAACACAACAAATATCAGCTGGGCTGTAAAATGTTGCTTTCTCTAGGAGGAGCAAAGACTGAAGTCCAATGAATAAAAATCATGAAGCCCAGATTCTTCTGTCTTTGAGTGTGCCTCTTTCAATCACACGTTCACACCAGCCCGTATGAATTCTCTTGACAAATTAAGCCGTGTCTTAAAACTGCCTGCAGGGTGAAGCACAGCCTGAAACATTCCCAGAGTACAAGGGGTAAACGGTAGAACATTTTGGGGTTCTACCATAAGCGCTCTTGGGGTTCTACCTTGGGGTTCCACCCTAAGATTTTTGTGACTTTCTGGCTCAGTGTGTCTCAACTTCAGCAGCTTTACGATGTGTGGACTGCAATTCCCGGCCTGTGGAATTCAGTTCCAGTCCACACTTCTTAAAGCTGCTGAATTCCAGCTGAAAGAAATGGCTTTGGGGGGTGGGTGTGTTTTTTTTAAATCTCCAAATCTATTTATTTATTTTTCTCCTAGCATCCATGTTAGGATGGAATGTAAAGAGCAAAGGAGTGGAGGTAAGAATGTAGATACATGGTTTGCCAACTGTCATTCTGGAAGGCAAATGGGAGCACTGAAGGATAGAAGAGATGAGAGAAACCCCCCCCCACTTTTTTTTTTCCTCCAGGCCACCAACTCCCATGTGTAATTCAAGTCTTGGGATGCAGGCGGTGATGGAGGTTTTGGGACAACATAAGGCTCTCTCAGGAGAATGTAGTCTGCCATTCAGCCTGTTCCTAGAAGGGCCTTGTTGCAGGAAAGGCCTTAGCACACCAAAGGCAGCGATTCCATCACTGGCTGAATAAGCCACAGCTGGCTGTGTTCATGCCCTCCACACCAAGCCATAAAGTAGGGTTTGCACATGATTGAGTTCACCCACAGCGTTCAAAGTCAAAATCATATCAGCCCAGGGGAGGGAGATTTCTTCCATGGGAAGGGAACATGTAGGAGCAGAATGGGATAAAATAAGGACAGATCCTGCCCATTCTCATGCAACAGGCAAATAAAAGAGAAAGAATAACAGGGAAGGTGGGATTGGAGATACGAGGGCATCAGACCTGTTGTCAGTGCACTCTTGTGAGGCTTAGCATGTCATGTGGATGCATATGACATTGCCCCCTCCCAAGATTGATGTGAGGCGAAGAGAGCTACGAGCCCAACTTACAGGGGTAGGGAAAGCGGAACCAAGGTGCTATGGACATGATTTCTCCTCTAGCATCTGTTCTGGCCTTGAATCCATAGGCATTGGCATCCCGAGGAAACACATCTGTCACCGTCAGAATGTAACAAAGCAGCCAGACCACCAAAATGGCTAGTATGATCTGAAGAGGAGATACAGAAAGGTAGAACCGTCATAATCTCCCAGCTGTACATCCACACTGAAAGAACGTCCGAAGACAGGAAGCAGCTGTAGGAAAAGAGCACAGGTCTCTAAACTATTATCCAGCTACTCTGTGCTGCTCTGCCTAGTTTTCACTTTCAAGATGCCTGTGGACCACCTGTAATCCAGTCCTGGGAGTATTTACTGCAAATAAATCCCATAGAGCTAGGGGAGCTTTAGTCCTGGAGAATTGTCTAGAATTGCAGATTGAAAATTTCAAATATTCAAGTATGCAGGTTTGAGTATTTCAACCAAAATCAAACAAATGTATACAACTGATTTGCAAAAGCTTTTAAAACCCCCCTCTCCTTGTTATGTTTAGTTTTAATTTACTTCTAATCTCTCCTTTGTCCCATTTTGCCTTCTTGATGCATGGGAAGCTTCTGTGTCAATTGACCTTTCATCATGGATAAGAGAGAGTACTGCATGTGAATGGATTATTTACTCTTTCTCAAAGTAACCCTCTGTGCAGGTAAAGAATAAGCTGCTCATGCTAACTAATGCAACTGGGAGACATGGCAGGATAAAAATCAGCAAATTCTGACCAAATTGTGAGGGCCACAGAAAATGTGCCCATACCAAAATGATGAACAAATGACAATCTCCTTACTGGAAACATCTTGAAGATCTGTATCCGGATCAAAATGCAGCCTTTCCCATATTTATAACCAGGAAGGAGAAAGGAAACATTTCGTAGGTATTGAGCAAATAGAACAATTAAAAAAATAGACCTGTTCAAAGGAGAGAAAAGACATGAGTGAACAGATTAGGAGCAATTTGATGCAGAAACCCTGGGATCTATTCATATGATTTCAAATTGGATTTATTGGATTATATCTAGGGAGTTATTTATCATGAATTTACCATTATCTAGGCATTTCCTTACACAAATGTGATACACAGGTTATATTAGGACTACAACTCTCCAAATTCTGGATAGCAGAACAGTAGCTATGCTTTTTAAAACTCTTGGGAGTTGTTGTCCAAAATGATTTGGAGGGCAGCAGATTAAAAAAAAAAAAGGCAGTTCTGCAATTTTAATAAACCACCAGTTGGATCAACAGTCTGTCGCATGAACTGGCTCTCATATGCCCTGGGTTAACCTCTTCAGAGAGCATTTGATCTGATTTTCTGATTTATGCTGAATAATTTCACAAAGGTACTTCATTCCCTCCCACCACCAAGTCCTAAAACTGAGACAGTGTGTAAACCTTAACATAACTTCTTTCTGAATTTGCATCTAATGACTACATGACCTTTTCCATAGGTGAATCTAATCTTGGCTAACAGGCATACTAGCTGAGAATCATGAGAGTTGAGGTTCAGCATAGCCAGGGTTTTGGATGGCTGGTTTAGAATCTGCTTTCATCTTCTGACTGTGCTCATCACTCATCACTCAGCATCCATGGGCAAGGCTGTCACCAGACTTGGAGTATTGTTGCCTGGAGAGCTTCAGTCCAAGTCCAGCAGCATTCAGCTGAGACCTGCTGAGGTCAGAGCAAATATATGAAAAATGTATCGGTTGTACTTGAGCTGAGCTCAGATAATTGTCAACAGTCTCACCAAGAAAAGTTCAGTGCTTCTTTCCACAACATATTCTTTCAGCCCTTGCTCCCTTGCCTGTCTAGAGTGACAGAACCACAGTGAACCAATGGATGAGTATAAAATGCAAGGTTCCAATTTAGGTCCCTAAAACAAACTTCCCTGAAGCCAGTGAGAATCACATAGAATGAGTGTGGTGACTGAAAGGTTCATAACATCCACTTTGTAAATTCATGACCCTTCAAACTGTGAATTGTGGTACTTCAGCCGCCAACACTCATGTGTGGTTTATTCCATCACTTGTAAAATTATGTGGTCTTTCTTTGGTCATACCATATAGCAGAACTGCAGAGCTACAAACCCCTTAGGAATAGAGATCAAGAGATTCATAATGTTCTCACCATGCCACTGTCCTATTCTACTTATCATGCACACTTACACCCGTAAGTGTGCACAAGCACAGTCTTTCTGAAGATTTGAGCCACTGGTAGCCAACCATCCAGAACTTCACTCTCTGCTTCATTTGGCTTGGTCTGGCAGTTGAGTGAGGAGATGAGAGAGCATCTGGCCAACGGGCCAGTTTGTATCTCTGCAGTTCACTCCTCTGAGATACTACAGTAGTTCTGCAACTCTACAGGCTTTGCTCCACTCTTGCATCAGTCTGAAAATCTGCTGTACTGAAAAAGGAGCACCTACAATGCGGCAATGCCCCAGTGTGATCCAGCTCTATCCCCTGCTGCTTGGAAGACGGAGAGACCTATTAAGGAGACAGTGGGTGTGACTGTCAGGGGCCCAATGTAGCCGAGTAAGGCCCCAGGAACGCCCACCAATCCAATTGCCACTTCCACCAGGCTGGAAATGATGATAGCTCCTTGAATCTAGAATAGAAACAGGAAAAGGATGAATTATGTTGGCAAAGATGCATTGCAAATACTTCACTCAGAATATTTGTAATAATCCTAATTTAGGAAGGATAGTCCTCTGTATAAAGAGATTAGACATTTCATAGATTGACTTGATTTCCTGAAGTCTTAGAGAGGAAGACCTCTAAGTGGGAAGAGAAAACAGATGTTTCAGTGTTGGCTATAAACTGTCAGCATCTGAACTAGCAGACTAAATAAGGAAGCCAATACAGTCACTTGGTTATCCTCTTCCTCTACCCCCATGGTAAGATGAACATCTTACTTTTAAAAAAGACAGAAATGTTCAGAAGAATGCATGCATTTTATGATATTCTTCATTATCACTGCTTGAGAAATGCACAGCTGGCAACTATAATTTAGGACAAAACGCCTGCTTTCTTGCAAAGATGTATGTAACTTTCTTGGTCTTTCACATTTATGTGCCCAGCTGCTTTGGGTTGGGTTATAACCCTTTATAAAAGACACATTTTTGTACAAATTGGGTTCTAACCTGCCCTTATTCACTGCAACCTTAATCCCTAGCCTAGCAAGCCCTGAATTTATGATGCATAAATCCTCCCAGCTGAGCCTCCATATCTGAGTCCTGCAGTCTCCCAGTATAGTTTCTTGCCAACCAGCTTTGAGCAATAAATGTAAAACTATAAGTCTAATCCAGAGATGTGCACTTTCTTCAACTTGAAGGCTACACCAGGATTTGCATAGCACCTTAAGGGTTGCACTCTAAACCTGGAGAATTAGGGTTTGGGGATTTAAAGAGTGAATGGATGCCTCAAAGAAGTCAAAGCATCTGTTTAAAATCAAATTAACTTCTCCCGTCGATTGTAAAGAATCCAAATGTTAAGCTTCATCCACTCTGACAGCCATGAAAGGTATTTTGATGAGATGCACATAGGGGTTCCCTGACACTTGTTGCACCGGTCCCTTCCAACAAAGTTTCCTCCCCACTCCTGCATTGCCAAAAATAAAAATAAAAATCCAAGCAAAATAGAAACTTCCAGGAAAGTTCTTGGTCACCTAACCTTAACCCTAACCCTAACCCTAACTCTAATCCTAATCCTAATCCTAACCCTAACCTTGTATACCTTAGTTCCTCCCCAAAACATACTAAATAAAGCTCTACACCTCATAGTAGGACACAGCTCAAGCAATTATTTGAAATCTTCTCTATGGAGATTCTCAGTCATCCAGGTCATGGTTGTCCCAGAGGTGCTTTTTCAAAAGGCAACTAAACTTTGTTTTTCCTTGAAAACGTTTCGCTTCTCATTCAAGAAGCTTCTTCAGTTCTGATTTCAGTTCAATCAGAACTGAAGAAGCTTCTTGAATGAGAAGCAAAAGGTCTTCAAGGAAAAACAAAGTCCACTTGCCTTTTCAAAAAGCACCTTTGGGACATATTTGAAGTCTTAGTAAATAGCACATTTTAATTGCTTCATCTTGCTTAACATACCATCTAGCTAACAAAGAAGAATTAGGAAAAGTTAACATCTGATACACGCTTTCCTGGATGAGTATGGAAAATTACTTATAAGTGCAATGATCCTATTTTCTTGGAATAAATAAAAGACAAACCTGAAAAAGAGGCAAATCTAAAAGAGGTTCATAAGGATTAAAATGTTTATGTTTATAACTTTGTATTACAAGGGAAAATTCAAGAGCAAAACCAAGAAAATAAATAACCAAATCAAATAAATCTAAAGGACAGCTTTCGGAATTGAAGGTTTGTCCCTTAAAATAAAGAACGTCTGGTGACTGTATGTCAAAGCAAGAAAAAGAAGAATTCAGATTTTGGCTTCGACCATCTACGTGCCGATGGCATGTTATTTGAATAAAGACTCTTTAAGGTAAACAATGCCTCGAAGTTCTTTGAAGAGTAACATCTGTCAGAACCCTGACACTGTACTTATAAACAGAAGATGTCTTCTTTTTTATGTCTGCCATAAAAAAAACCTTTGAAGGCTATAAAGAGTTCCTCCTGTTCACTATTTCCCACTGATGATTGATATCCTGAAAAAATGTGGCCGGGTGTGCACCTGGAAAGGCTGGGATCAAACTTACTTCTCTCATTCTTGGTTGCCATATGTGAGAGGTGTTCAGTGGTAATGTCCAGTTGCCATAGATTTGGTCTGCATGAATTAAGCAAGAAATTAGGGTTAAAGAGCACAATTAGACAATACACTTTCTCTTTCTGGAGGAAGGTAACTCTATTTCAGAACAGCCTGAATCCCAGACAGAATAGTGAACATGAGCCAATATATTTCTTCTCCCTCCATCCAGTTTATTGATGTTATGGTGGTAGGTAGTATGTGTTGAGGAATAAACATTTGTTAAAAATTGTGTATAAATGTGTGCTTCTCCTGATTTTGTTACATAGAAATGACAGTCGGGTATGCCAAGAGAAACAAAATAAATTTAATGCAATGAGGACAGGGTCCTTAAGAAGTAAGCGTAGTAAAACAGGAAAAGCGTGGGTCAAGGTGAAGAGGCTGATGATTGAATGCAAACTGAATGGAAAGCAGAGGGACCAGGGTAAAAGAAATGCTATGAACGGACCAAATTCCAACCCTAACTTATAAAGTAAAGACTGAATGAATGGGCTGAGAAGAAGAAGACAGAGAATGTCTTTGTTGAATGGAGTTTATGACAATAAAAAAAGAGAAAAGTAGTATAGGAAAGTGTGCGACCATGGTGGATGCAAGGATGGATTCTACAGACAGAAAGCTATGGAAAGCTTGTGAATGGTTTGTATGAATTAAATCTAGCCATGTTGCTTTTTCTTATTGTATGCCTTTAATGTCTTTGGTTGTATGCCCTTAATGCCTTTCTAATTACTTACTTTTTAGACTCTACATAATATTAGTTAACCCCAAAGGTCTGTATCCAGACCCCAAGATGGCTTTGAATGTATGTATTTTAAACTTTTGTAGACCTCCTACATGCTATCGTTTCCAAAGTCAAGGGTAAAGAATTCTAGGAATTCTAATCAGAAAATCTGGAAGGCAACCAATTTGTCTACAACAGTGTTTCTCAGCCTTGACAACATTAAGATACATGGACATCTGGCTGGGAAATTCTGGGAGTCCACATATCTTAAAGTTCCCAAGATTGAGAAACACTGGTCTATTACAGTATGACATTAGAAAAAGTGAGTTGTCAGAGGTCTGCCTGGGACCTATATATAATTCTATAAGTAAACCTGTTGGCTTTTAGCAATTTTTAGAGCCTAAATTCACCCAATCAATGCAAAAGAGGATGCTGTACACCTCAATCTCAGCTTTATCTTCATCTGGAAAGTTAAAGCAGATAGTTTTATGTCACATTATGTCCTAATAGTGTGACAACTTCCTCATTCCTACAGCACACATATACTCCTGATGTTGTTTTCTTTTAAATATCCATTTTTTCCCTAAACTTTTTTTTATTTAAGCCCTTGGGGCAACAAAGATTTCTGCACATCAACATGAAAAGAATTATCAAGTTTACTTCTGGGATGCTACTTCAAAACAAATACAAAAAAAATCAAGAATTTTTCATAATCAGGAGACTGTTAAGTCCTCTTACTGCAAGGCATGGTATCACAGAGGATACTATATATAGTTCTTGTTTATAGTCACGTCCCATCACATACTGTATACAGTTAGCCCTTGACTTATGACCACAATTGAGCCCAAAATTTCTGTTGCTAGGCAAGACAGTTGTTAAGTGAGTTTTGCCCCACTTTATGACTTTTCTTGCCATGGTTATTAAGTGAACTAGGCTTCCCCATTGACTTTGCTTATCAGAAGGTCACAAAAAGTGATCACCTGGAACATTGCAACCGTTATAAATATAAACTAGTTGCCACGGGACAACTTTGATCATGTAACCATGCAATGATCGTGTGAAAAACAGCCATGAGTCACTTTTTTTCAGTGCCATTGTAACTCTGAACGGTCACTAAACAAATATTTGTAAGTCGAGGACTATCTGTATGACCATTTGAAAAGCTACTGATTTCCTTCACTCAGTGAAAGGCTTCTGAAGATATTTCTGTTTTAGCTCCTCTCAACTTATAGGCTATCCAAGTTTCAGTTACCTTCTGGAGGACATTTCCATTTTTCCAGGGCCAAGATGGATTTGGCAGGAACCAGGAATGCCAGGGCACTGGCTTGAAACAGAGGAAGCCTGCCTTACAGAAGGGGGGAGGGGAAACAACAGTGCATGGATTCAGTGCTGCTGTCAGGTGTCCAAATGAAGTCAGGCTGACATGAACTTGTAGTTTTATATAAATAAATATATTTTACATCTATATTTACAGCAAACAAGATAGTCGGGCAAATGGGGGCATCGTGAGGTAAATCACAGAGCACACAGGGCGCACAGAAAAAAAAAGGCGGGAAAAAGGGGAAACTCCCCCCTCCACACCCGCAGCAACCAATCACAGCACAGATTACCTCACGCAAGAGCCAGCACTCTCCAACTAATCAATTATAACTGCATGTTCTGGCTCATTGTACAACCCCGCTATTCCAGCTACTAAATTTAAATATCTTAACAGCTGCCCTCTCGCCGCAGTCTCCTCTCTGTTACATTCACCAAGGATCAAACCAGATGAATCATACCTAATGCCCACAGTGCTTTGGATGAGGGTGGTGATGCCCACGCAACTGAAGATGGTGCCGATCAGTTGACTGATGGTGTACTGGTCCTTCCCTACACAGAGAGACTCTGCCAGAAGGAAGGGAACAGCGATGGTGCCACTGAAACACGTCAAGTAGTGCTGGAGGAAAGATTAGGGTGGAGGATGTGTCAAATGAGCATAAGATTAGACGATGTCTCCAAACTGACACACAGGCATCACCACTTTGGGATTTATTGGTTATGCAGAAATGCTGACATTCTCACAACTGACCTGTTGTTCTAATACAGATAGTAATTTCCCCAAATAGGGCTTATCCTCTCCTTGTAAAATAGTAGTCAAAGACATTTCCTGAGAGTTCTATGACCTTTCTTTAATCTGTGAATTCAGTGGCCAGGGCTGTAAGAGTGTAGGCCAAATGGGGGCAATGACATGCAAAAACAGAGGATTAATCATGCGTGGCATATTCTGAGCTTTGTTGAAATCTTTAAAAAAAAAAAAACCTAAAAGAGGCAAGAATGTTTTTTTGAATGCCCAAATGCCTTTCCAACAGTCACTTTTTGCTCCTATTGCAATAAAATGACATGATAGCAATGTTCCAATATCTCAGGGGCTGCCACAAAGGAGGTCAACCTAATCCCCAAAGCACATGAAAGCAGAACAAGAAGCAACGGATGGAAACTAATCAAGGAATGAACCAACCTAGAACTAAGGAGAAATTTCCTGACAGTTAGAACAATTAATCAGTGTTTCAGGTCAGCTACTCTTCAGCAAAATCAAAACCGAAAATGAAATGTTTTGATCGATCCTGATTCAGATTAAACAAAAGCTGGACTCTGCATATCAACTGCCACTGTCTGCAAGCAACACAAATATCACACCATGCTTAGTTCAGTGTTTCCCTCCCCCTCCCCTCTAATTATACACGACTTATTTGGGACACAGACCACCAGGAATCCCCTGTCCTATGTAGAGAACGGGGCACACAAAGTTGGGTTCATTGTTGTTGTACATCCATTATTAGCACTGAGCCAACAGATGAGATCCTAGTCTTGGTAGCTTTGTAAGGGTGACACAGCATATTTTCCTTCTCACTATAAATTTTTCAATTTTTTAAAAAATGCATCTGAAATAGATGTACGAAAGCATAGTCCCAAGATGTGATTGGGGTGCAAAGTTCTATACAAGCTAATATTGCAGAGATAAAAGAACAATAGAAGTAAGATGCAATCACCATTCAGTATAAGATTCATAGTCAAGGTACGTCTTGTACCTTTTCAACAATAGCATCATTAATGAAGGAACACACATAGTAACATCTAAATACATGTAAAGAGTCAGTTTGTTATTGTGGGTGGAGAAACAATCACCATGCCAAATATTTGTTAATTTAAACAAGCTAGGGAGAACAGCAAAAGAGCCTGGAAGGAGCTAACCCAGTTTATTATACCTGAAATCCCAGGAGGATGCAAAGATACCATGGAGGCGCATCTTCGATTGTATAGAGCATATCAAAATTCTTCTGCTCCTCGGAGACTGGTGGAGCAACACAATTCCCATTTGCTGCTTTTTGCTGAAAATGAAAGAGAGTATGACCACAGTCAGATTCTGTAGACTGTAGTCATGGAGGAACTCCTAAATTCTCAAAAATGGCTTTCCTCAACCTGGAATATGCTGAACATATTAAAAAAAAAAAAGTTTTACAACTTCTAGAGTTGGCTGGGTTTTCTGAGGGTTGCCTCCATCGTAACTGAAAGGAGAACTTATGAGAGATGCAAACATGATCTGAGAGGCAGATGTGGGCAGCAAAACTGGCTGTATTAATCATGCTGCATTTAGAATTGTGTTCTGCCTTATCCAACCATGATCTTTAATATTTTTGGTGATGGTATATTTTTTTTATTACAACTTCCAGAGTTCATGCAAGAAATCCCAAATTCTTATCAATAATTCCATCCAGTTGTCCACTGCAGAAGGAGACCATGGAGCCTGTTTGGCTTAGTAGCTAAGAACCTTGGCTAAAAATCAGAAACTTGTGAATTCTAGTCCTGCCTTAGGCATGAAAGCAGGCTGGGTGACTTTGGGCCAGTCACTCTCTCTCAGCCCAACCCATCTCTAAGGGCTGTTGTGGAAAATGGGAGGAATGAGCACTGAGTATGAACACCACCATTAGTTGACAAAAATAAAGGCAGAGTAAAAAATCTAATAAATAAGTAAATAAACAATAAGATCAAGCCACATCCACAATATAAAACCAATAGAAATATAAATACAGGGAGACTTGCTGAACATTCAAGAATTACATCCTCTGTGATCTAAATTCTAGTGCTACACAACAACTAAAGAATCCACTATGAACATGAAATTCAACTTCAACACACAACACCTTTGAGTCATTCCTCACTGCTTCCTCTAAGCATTTCATGTAAAGAAGTATGAGTACAGACCTAGACATCTCCAATTTACTCTTTCAAGATCACAATCAGGTATACTATGTACAAACAACTATTCTGGATTCTGCAATGAATTTGGTATCTGCCCAATCAATCTGCGAATAATTTATGCATTTAAATGACACCAAACATACTGACAAATAATTTATCCAGCTAAAAAAAGTGACATTAGAAATTACATACTGTCAAATTGTCCATATATCTTTATATGCAGATAGATTACTACTATATGGAAATGCCTTTGACAATATGTCAAGCATGGCTTTATGGCAGCCTGTTGCTTGTTTCTCTGTTAACAGTCAATAAAAATAGCCTATCACCTTCTTTGTTTTAAATGGTGCTTAATATGTTTGAGGAAAAAACAGTGTTATCCTTTAAATTTACCTTACAATGAGAAGGATCTTCGGAGTTGCTTCCCATGTTTGTACAAAGCAAGATCAGACTTTCTAAAGGATGAGAAAATGTAGTAACAAGCATATTTATCACCTTGGAAAGGACTTTAGACAACATACCAAAGCTTGTCAATCTGTAACTGGAGCTATTGGCTGTTGAGTCATATAATAAATTATATAGTCTTGAAAGTTCACACTTTCATAAGACATTTACTGGGCGAAACTGATTGTCCCTCCTTTTTAGTAATGATAGTTTTTCCAAAGCTTTGTGGGAAAAACATAAGAACAGATAACTAATTTGCTAACTGATGTTTACACAAAACTACAACAGTGGTATGTAAGGACCAGGGAATCAATACATATAGGGCAGCCTGTAGGGATCTGTATTTTGGAAAGTATCTCAGCACAGTCATCTTAGATAACTAGTGGCAAGTCAACTTATATCTCCCAACACATCATCACCCATCTGATAATCCTTTCTAATTTTCATCAACAATTGACGCATCGTCCCCTATGTAATATGACCTCCTCTGAATTTTAATAATTATGATTATAATTCAACAATTCCATAGACTAATTTTAATCAGGACCAAGATAAATCAAATCGGTTTTCACTTATAAGCAAACCAATGTAGGAACTGAAAGTCTGCTCTGACCAAAGTTAAGTCAAAAGACATTATTTATTTGACTGGTGAAGTTTATTTCCAATTAAACATTAAGAGAATGTATCACGTGTACCAATCTACCTGCACCAGCTCTTACCTTACCTTTCTGTTGTTATTTGTCACACTTGAATCTGTGATGTTTCTTGCCAGTCTCTCTTTAGCAACCAGACTTCTTGGAGAAGATTTCCAGTGTAAAAGAAATTTTCTTCTTTCAAGATTGTGACTCATGAACTCTGTGGCTGTACTTTCTTAAACAGCAGAAGATATATGTATGCAGAGGACCAGCCAGTATAATTGGCTTGCAGTACTCTGGAAAAGCCCCACCCACTACAGACTGGGGAGGTATTTACCATAGAGACATCTCCATGTGATTGTGGGATGGTGAAATGGTCATGGTAGTTTCTTTCTCCAAAAGAAAGGAATAAGATATCTATTCTGGAGGAATTGTGGAATATGGGCAAAATCTGCTTTAAAAGTAGCAGTTCAAACAATTGCGTCACCAGGATTGGCTGGTACTTCAAAAGAGAAAATGGAAATGATCAAAACACAGATTGTCATGTAGAATGCAATTGATTTGCACACCCATTTGACAGAAGATACTTTCTCCCAAGCTCCAAAGAAAGTATATTTTAGTCATTTTATGGCTGTGGGCAAATGAGCAGGCATTCTGCCACAGTTATATACTTCTAAAGAAGCTATTTTTCTTCAGTTGCACAGCCATCTTACTCCCTATGACTGCTCAATTCCTTATCTTCATCCACCCTTGGCAGTGGGCCTGGTGACATTTCTTCACAAATATGTCGCTCTTAGAAAGGGTAGATACATACATAAAGATGTAGAAATCAACACAGGAGTCTATTTGTTTACAGTTGCAGAATGGTTTTGTTGTATATGTGCTATGGCTATTTCAAACAACACGAAGAAATAACATTGCTTTGCCATTTGGAAATGTATGTAGTTTAATAATAATTGTAAAAAAAATATCTCTCTGCTGCTGATGAATAGTTTAAACCCTCTCTAATCCATATGTAAAGTTTTAGACAATTGCACTTTATAATTCATACCTTGATCTCACTCTGTATATTGATCTGGACAAATCCATACTTGTTTGGCCAAATTGCCTAATCCAGACTAGAGATCTACCCTGAAATCCAGAAATAACGTTGAAATAGTTTAAAGCCAATAACACCCTTCCCCTTGTTTTAGGGATCCAGTCTCAGTTTAGCAGAAGGTATGTTTTCCGAATGTTATGCCGGGGCTTCTACCATGAAACCAGAGGACTTAAATGTCTGATTCAAACTCTTACTTCTTGGCATTGCTCTTCCATAGTATATAGAAAAGATTCTGCCTCATTAGCTGTAACCTACTAACAACTTACATAAACCTTGACACATTCATCAAACAAGGTTGGGCATTTGTGTTACTTGTATATCCTTGACTATGACTAAATCTGATTTCTCCATGTTAAGGAATTTCTTGATTAAGTAAACTAGCTCTGTACTGGGAATCAATACCTGGGAAGATCCTGGAAAAGATAATAAAAAAACAGATATGCAAACAACTAGGAGCAAATAAAGTTATAATCAGTAGCCACCAGGGGTTTGTCAAAAACAGATCATGCCAAACCAATCTTATTTCATTCTTAGATAAAGTGACTAAATTAGTAGATCAGCGAAACGCTGTGGACATAGTATATTTAGATTTCAGTAAGGCATTTGACAAAGTAGACCACAACCTGTTGCTTAGTAAGCTAGAAAAAGGTGGGATAGACAACACTACCACCAGATGGATCTGTAGCTGGCTGACAAACCGTACTCAGTAAGTAGTCCTCAATGATATTATATCCACATGGAGAGAGGTAAGCAGTGGGGTACCACAAGGCTCTGTCTTAGGCCCAGTACACTTCAATATCTTCATTAATGACCGAGATGAGGGAATAGAAGGGGAACTCATCAAATTTGCAGATGACACTAAACTGGCAGGAATAGCCAACACCCCAGAAGACAAGCTCAGGATCCAAAAAGATCTTGACAAATTTGAACAATGGGCCCTATTCAACAAAATGAATTTTAATGTGAGGAAAAGCAAAGTTTTACATTTAGGCAAGAAAAATCAAAGGTATAGGTACAGACTAGGCGAGACCTGGCTCAAAAACAGTAATTGTGAGAGGGACCTTGGATCACTTGACTATGAGCCAGCAGTGTGCAGCAGTTATACAATCCTGGGTTGTATAAACAGAGGCATAGAATCAAGATCATGCAAAGTATTAGTACCACTTTATAAAACCCTAGTAAGACCACACCTGGAATACTGCAACCAATTTTGGTCACCATACTACAAAAAAAGATGTTGAGACCTTGGAAAAAGTTCAGAGAAGAGCAACTAAGATGATCCAAGGCCTGGAGACTAAAACATATGAAGAATGGCTGCAGGACTTGAGTTTGGCTAGTCTAAAGAAAAGAAGAAATAGGGGCGACATGATAGCAGTATTCCAGTATTTGAGGGGCTGCCACAAAGAAGAGGGCATCAAACTATTCTCCAAAGCACCAGAGGGCAAGACAAGAAACAATGGTTGGAAACTGAACAAAGAGAGAAGCAACCTGGAATTAAGGAGAAAGTTCCTAACAGTGAGGACAATTAACCAGTGGAACAGCTTGCCCCCAGAAGTTGTGGGTGCTTCATCACTGAAGGTTTTTAAGAAGAGACTAGAGTCCAGTGGTGGCGAACCTATGGCACGGATGCCAGAGGCGGCACTCAGAGCCCTCTCTGTGGGCACCCGTGCCGTCGCCCCAGTCGTAGGCCTTCAGCTGGGTTTTATAAAACCTTTTCTCTTTAGGCCTCCGCCGCGTGTGCAAAAAAAAATAATGGTTCAATCAATCAGTCAATTTCAATTTCTCGCGGGGAAAAAAAAGATCTTGCAAAGTTGGAATTGATTGAACTTTTTAGTCCCACCCAATCTGCCGTTACCACTGCAGCCACGCCCACGCAATGGGCCACACCCACCCCACACCCGACAATGCATAAGTGGGTTTTGGGTTGCAGTTTGGGCACTTGGTCTCTAAAAGGTTCGCCATCACTGGACTAGACAGTCACTTGTCTGAAATAGTCTGAAATAGTATAGGTCAGGGGTAGGCAACCTCGGCTCTTTTATGACTCATGGACTTCAACTCCCATAGCTGACTCAGGAATTCTGGGAGTTGAAGTCCATGAGTCATAAAAGAGCCGAGGTTGCCTACCCCTGGTATAGGTTCTCCTGCTCGAGCAGGGGGCTGAACTAGAAACTCCAAGATCCCTTCCAGCTCTGTTCTATTCTGTTCTGTTCCGTTCCGTTCCGTTCTATTCTATACTTGTTCTGATTTAGAGGACTATTAGCTAATCTTATTAAATTGTGCAAGAATGGTCAGGTTACTGGGGTAGTTTCTGGTGATTTCTTTTTGTGTGTGTGTGCCTTCAAATCACTCTTGACTACTAGTGACTGTTTGGACAAGGCCATATAGTTTTCTGGGCAAACTTTTTCAGAAATGGCTTACCATTGCCTGCTGAGAGAGAGAGAGACTGGTCCAAGGTCACTTCTCTGGCTTTCTGCCCAAGACAGGACTAGAACTCATAGTCACCTGGATTCTAGCCCAGGAATCTCAATCATTCCACCAATCTAGCTGCCCTCTGTGAAGCCATATAATCTGCGTTAGTCTTTTGAATGAAATATGGCCTAATCCTGTACCCCAAAAGCAGCTACGATGAGCTCTTACTGATATTCCTTGCATAAGCAGAAGAATGAGGGGAGCTTCAAATACGCACGGTCTCCATCTTAATTAAAATATGGCACAGGACAAGGTAAACAGACAAGACTGGCGAATTAAGCACCCGCGTGAGAAGAAAATCAATCCTAACTATGCAGAGACAGGAAATCTGAGCCCTTCCTGTTTTAGCTGAATTGCATTTACCACTTTCTCTCATCATTGGGCATCCAGCTCTGAATTAATGAGTAAAGAGATAAGTAATGAATTAATAGAGGGACTGAGATAGCTAGCCTTTCAATAAGTTGGTCAGAACAAAATGCTCACCATCCTGAAATATTAAAAGGGTTTTATAATATTACTGAGATTAAAGAAATTGACTATGTAAGACAAGTTTAAGTGGAAAAATAAGATGGGGTATTCACAGGGGAATTGCCAGAGAGAGAGAGAAAAAAAGGGGGGGGGATTATTTATTCTCACATTTATCCATTCAGTGTTTTGTCCATTGCAATCAAGAAATATTTAAGCTCTCTGTGTCGAGACTCAGAGACAAGGAATGAAGACTTTGCTATATGTGCAGGACAAAGTCCATCTCAGTAGCTCTTTAACTAGCCGTCTATTAATTAGACAATAAAATTAAGAGTTAACTACTTGGCTATGTTCCAAAGAATATTTGCCACTGTGTGACAGAGGAAGAGCTCCTCTGAAGAGAAGAGGCACCAGCACCGCATGAAGTTAAGAATCCAAGAAAAGTCTTCCCCAACCTTATCTTAACTCTCCATTCAGTTTGGGGAAATTTTCCTTGCCATCACCACCCATCCATTTGTAAATCATGCATTCTACTGCAATCAATAATTAAAATAATATTAGCTTATATCAGGATGGATAACATTTCGGGGGGAGGGGGGGGCAATCTTGTAATCCAAACATAGCAAAGTAACCGGTTTGGTTCCAGGATTGTTTTTCTGCTTGACTTGAAGCATTGCTGGGATTTTCTTTGTTATATAACCAGAAGATCAACTAGTTCTGTCATGTACTTTAGAATGTTTTACATTTGCAGAGCATTCTATGTAGTGTTATCATTATCATTTCAGTCAGAATCTCCTAGGAAGTGAATCTTTTTACTCCTGTTTTTCATTAATTGGAGATAAAAGCTACTGCTATAGCCTTCTCCAAGCTGATGTTGAGAGTGCAATGCCCATAATTTGCAACCCATACTGTCTGGGAATGCATCTTGTAGGTACTACTTTGAAGAAAGCAGTGCATATTTTGTTTTGTTTTTCCATAGAACAAATCATAGCTCAAGAGGAATGATTCTTGGTTTATATCAGAAAATGGTGTAATAGAAATGGATGTGTCTTCAAACCTACACGACTGCTTTTAACTTTCTGAAAACTCTGGTAAATCTAATCAGCAGAGAGCTTGCATAATTGTGCCTACTAGCTCTTCCCCTTATCTGTACAATTAAATGAAATGAGTTGTTTCAAGGTAATTAAGTTATTGTTGGCCTTGACAGTCCATGATATTGATCCCATAGTCTAGAATGAGCTACTTCAACTGAATCTAGAGTTCTTCAGCTTTTCAGTAGGTAGAACCAGCACCTAAGTGGGGCCATTCAGATATTATGAAGCATTGTGTGAAAAATATAAAGAAGAGAAACAAACTTTATGGCATCCGTATTGCAGCCTTCTTCCCCATTTCTTGAAATGTATTGCTTCAATTTCTCAACTTATTAGGAAAAAAGAATCCAGTGATGAGATTATCTATAATTATCCTGCTTTGTAATGTGGAAAAGTCGGAGAGGTATCTCACAGGAAGCAGAAATAATATCATTCCGTGGTTTAGAATTATATAAACAATCAAACATGAAATGTAAGGTTGCACATTCCTCTGCAGCATTGCTGGCTCTGACTGATCTGGTACTGTATGCAATGAAACAAAGTATAACAAATATTCAAAACCAAGTATGACTCCTACTCTATTATAATTAATTAATTAATATATATATATAATTATTGTAATAAGCATAATACCAAGTATAATATAATAAATGGCCGATACTATTTGATACTACTGGTTTCTTTTTCTGCTGTTTTGATGGAGATCCTGTGCTCCAATTATTAACCACGCCTTCTAAGGCACAATTATAGAAATATGTCTCCCATTCTGTCTGATGGTGCTTTACTGAACATCGGATTGCAGATTCAAAAACGTTGAGGTGCAGGGAAAATGTTTTAGCTGTTTCAGAAGAAAGAACTGTATAAAAATGCTGAGGAACCAGATGGGTCAGAAAAAAATGAAACCAAAAGAGAGATTGTTGCTTATATCTTATATACAATAATTATATGTAAATAAATCCTGAATAAATATGATTTCCTATGGGAGAATAAATTACATACTGGCATATTAGTGGTTTCAATCCCTTTTGGGGCAGTGGGGAACATCTGGACTGTTGAGAACATGTCAGAGGTGCTTGTCAGATGAAGATTAGTAATGCTTGCTCACACACGATTGCCCTGATTGATGTAAAATCCCGCTCATAAATATATAAAAGAGGAAACCAGTTAGTGTAGTGGTTAAGGCACCAGACTAGAAACCAGGAGATGGTGAATTCCAGTCCCACCTTAGGCACCAGGCCAGCTGGGTGATTTTAGGCTAGTCCCTCTTTCTCAGTCCTAGGAGACAATGCCAAACCACTTGCCATAATCTTGCCATAAAAACTGAAGGACAAATCCAGACACTTGCCAGGAATCAACATTGATTTGAAGGAGAGAGAGAGAGAGAGAAAGAGAGGGAGAGAGAGAGAGAGAGGGAGGGAGAGAGGGGGGAGGGAGGGAGAGAGGGAGGGAGGGAAGGGGAGAGAGTGAGAGAGAGAGAGAGAGAGAGAGAGAGAGAGAGAGAGAGAGAGAGAGAGAGAGAGAGAGTATGAATTGAGTTACACAGCCTCTCCATGAATTTGTTGATCATCACACCATTCTCAGAAAAAGAAATCTTCATTCTTTTTCTAGGCTGATGGATCATTTTACATCTTTCTGCTGCAACTCCTTAATCATTTTGGTTACTACTGTATATTCTTCCCCTTTTCCAGTATTTGAGATACCATGACCAGACCTACCTGCTGAATTCAAAGCATGATTACAATATTTTATTAAATAAGGACATTGTGATTCATCTAATGCCAATGGGAAAATGTCATATATGTTATGAATAAATTAATCAATGAAAAGAGAATGTGCTTTGCTTCCTGCCCAATTAAAGATAAGCATAAGGTTCACGCTACAGGGATCAAAGTATAATTTTCGTTAACTCTAGCAATCAATCAGAACTGCATATGCTAGCAATTATCATTATTAACAAAAATATGAACTGCCCAGATTCAGATTGAGGAAAAGGGAGTTGCCAGAAGGGAGAAAGAGAGAGAGAAAGAGAGAGAATATTAAATTTTAACCATTCTTTCAATATAGACTTTAGAAAATCAACAAAGTCACCAACCTTTACTATTTCTCTTGGTTTCATTGCAAATGGCTGCTCTAAAGTTTTTCCTTTTATGTTTGGTATCAATCTTCAATCAAAAGACCTCTGTTTCTGCTTCCCAGAGGTATGTATTTATCTTTTAGTGAAAATGATAGGAAATATTTCCAGAAAATAAGGACATATGCCCAAATGGATGTAGAGATCAGAACTTTATTGTATATTGCCAAATTATTGTGGGGAGAAGAGTCATAATGAGAAGCTTGTAGCATAGACAAATTATATATCAATTTAATGCCAATATATGCCACCGTGAGACTAAACTCAAGACAGAGCACAACTGTCTATTAACAAGTCAGTTTAGAATAATGTTTTTTTAAAATTGCCACCTAAAATTGAAACAGAATATATTTTTAATAAAAACAATATTATATCCTGTCCCAAAGGTGCTTTTTCAAGAGGCAACTGGACTTTTTTGTTTTTATTGGAAGACATTTTGCTTCTCATCCAAGAAGCTTCTTCAGCTCTGACTGGATGGTGGATAATGGAAGGAAAGGTCTTCAAAGAAAAACAAGAAAGTCCAGTTGCCTCTTCAAAAAGCATCTTTGGGACAACCATGACCTGGATGACTGAGAATCTCCATAGACAATACTATATCCTCTTCTTTTTCTTCTCTCAAACAATTAGGTTTCTGCTAACTTTTTATGACATAATTAACATGAGGGTAGTAATCCAAGTATTCAATGATTTCTAACATTCAGGTCCCAAATCTTTGATAAATCATTGTATGGGACTTTCCAAAAGAAAATAAACTTTAATAAGTTAATAATAAACTTTATATCACAATAGGATATATTCTCTTCAATAGATAAAAAATAAACTTAGCCATCAAAACTGAAATCCTCAAACTCATTTTATATGTGGATTAAAAGAGTTATTACATGCACAATTTTTCCTTGGAGGTTAAATCTTGTTTTTGCTCAAAACCATTGCTAATGGATTCTGCATGAGTGAATGCATTTACTCTCTCTAATCCCTGCATTTTGTATGTTTATTCAGTGATGCAGCCTTAATCTTATCACTTAGGTGCTCTTCCTGCCTAAGTTTGGCTGATCCAGAAATTTCCCAAGAACAGACTGCATGACTGTTTTCTGAAAGATCATGTGAATCACATAATAGTGAAAATGAGATATCAACAGTTTTAGAATCAGCTCATTGTTTTGAAACCAGGATAATCAATTCATCAGTGCAGTCTCCAGTTTCTCCAGAAATCTTCAGTTCCTTTTTTCTGATGAATCTATACCAAGAAGTACACCAAATGATTTCTCAAAGTTGGAATATGATCAGGAAGGAATATTACTCAGCTCTGAGGTTCAGTGGCAAAATTTGTTCCATCAGCAGAACAATTTCAGTTATAGAAGTTTCCATTATTTTTACAAAGTTATCCAACAGCCTCAAATGAAATTCAAGCCAAATATCTCGCCAGCTTGGTACCATATTGAGGACTTAGATTTTGAGTCCACATACATTAGGATAATAAAACCAATAAAAATATTTCAAAATTAAATTTAACATAACATACTGAATCTCAACATTTTTGTAGATGTGAAATTGACTATATAGATGTTATGGGTTTGGGGATGCATGTCATCTCAACTCCAAGTAATCTGGGATGCAACTGATTAAATATCTTTCAATCTGTTTATGACCAAGCTCTTTGCCCAATTTTGGGATGGAAACAGTCTTGACCACCCTAGTGATGATATAAGTGAGGGCATGGAAAGGGGGGTTTCCATTTGGTTCTTCTGACTTCTTGGTGGCCTTCAGTACTTCCAACCATAATCAGAAGAGATAGTTCTCATTCTCTTCCTTCTCATTGGAAGAACCAGATGTCCATAAGAGTTCCCGTCAACTTGGAGCAAAAGAGGAGAGGTCATGAACCACAGTTCACACCAAATTCTGCTTTATACTTCAGCTGAAGCCTAGAAGGACTTGCCAGACAGCCTAATTCTTCACTAGTCAAAACCTTGTCCCAAATTAACTGGTTTCACCACCCACCCTACTTCTGTTGGCAGAAAATGGTCTTCAGATGGCAAGCAGAGATTTGTTATAACAAGCACAAAACTAAAGCAACACCCAGCATTTTGGTTTCTTGGCCTGAAACTTCAATCCTATTAGCTAGAGTTATCAAACAAGCTGATTTCCTTGGCAAGTTATCTTACAATTAAAAATTAAAAATTAAAAATAGAAGTGTTCATAGCTACGTGGTTCCAGGCAGCAGAGTTGGGGATTAGGTGCTTCCAGGAAAAGAGGCCAGAGACCACTCCTTTAACAAACAGGGTTTCAGTAATGGAGTTTCATATGGTTTCTGATTTCATACAAGTCATGGTTTTTAACTAGTACTGACTCTTAATTTCACAACAAAGTAATTTATAAGTGGTAGGGATTTTTCATTTCAAATGAAAATGGCCATAGGAAATAAAACAGATCTAATGATCTATTTGCAGTTTCACAGTGTTGGGAAAACAAAAGCAAATGTGCACTTCCCTCACTCAAGTGTCCTCTTTTGCCAAAGCTGACATATGGTAAAATGGTATTAGCTGGGCTTTTGGCATATATCTAATCATAACTCTCTTCAAGATCATACTTGGATAAGCCAATATGGATTTATCTGGCTTGCAGGGCGGTATATTTAGCGGTACCCTCAAGATTATGTGGTTCCTTCAGACATTTCATTTGACTGTAGTGAGTTTCCAGTTTGGTAGGCTTCTATATCCATATAGGGCCGCTGACATTAAGGACCCTTGAAAAAGGCACACAGAGGCTTATAATAATAATAATAATGATAAAGTTGGAAGGGACCTCGGAGGTCATCTAGTCCAACCCCCTGCTCAGGCAGGAAACCCTATACCATTTCGGACAAATGGCTGTCCAGTTTCTTCTTAAAAACTTCCAGTGTTGGCGCATTCACTGCTTCTGGAGGCAGGTTGTTCCCCTGGTGAATTGTTCTAACTGTCAGGAAGTTTCTCCTTAGTTCTAGGTTGCTTCTCTCTTTGGTTAGTTTCCACCCGTTGCTTCTTCTCCTGCCTTCAGGCGCTTTGAAGAATAGCCTGACTTAAATCATCATATGCAACCATACCGTGAGAAATGCGCAATATTTTTCTAGTTTTACACAGACTCCATTCCAGCTGATCAGTAGGACTGTCCCAATCAACGTGGGCTATTCCAACACCTATTACTATGTTTCCCCGAAAGTAAGACCTACCCCGAAAATAAGCCTTAGCTTGATTTTTTTGGGGGGGTGGGCCTAATATAAGCCCTACCCCAAAAATAAGCCCTAGTTTTGGGGTGAGACACACACCTAAAAATCAAGCTAGAGCGGGGGCGGGGGGCGGTGGAGCTGCCCCGTGCACTGTGCACCCACTTACCTTGCAGCCAGGCCTCTCCTCGCTGGCCCGCTTCTTCTGTGGCATCCTCAGGCCTGCATTTTGCAGTCAGGCCTTTCCGGAAGGCCTCTGCAACCGAAAACCGAGCTATGGATTGAATCTGTTGCTCAGTTCTCAGCTGCAGAGGCCTTCTGGAAAGGCCTGACTGACTGCAAATGCAGGCCTGAGCTCAATTTTGAGCTGCAGAATGAAGCTGCTCCTTTAACCGCTGAAGAAGTGGGCTGGCTGAGCGGGGCTGTCGGTGCCGGAGGTGAATGGAAAAGACACCCCCCCAAAAAATAAGACCTGGTGCCTCTTTTGGAGGTTAAAAAAGAAAAAAGACTCGGTCTCATTTTGGGGGAAACATGGTAGATGGCGGCCAAAGCTCCTGGAATGGCTCCTTGCAACATTATTGGGAGTCTATGTACATTCATGGCTGCACAGTCGTTCAGAGTGGGGAAACTCATAGTTTCTGTTCATGGTTTCTGCAGCTCAGATCTTTGCACTCTCATTCCTTCTTTTTCAGTGATCAGGTTTTGTGGGCTTTTCCAAAATCTGACAAAGAAGCAGACATTCTACGGAATCTGACCACTGCTTTTGAGGTAATAGCTTTTTGGCAAGCCATGAATATAGTGCAGAAATGCTGGGTTCTCACATTGCATTGAACTAATGGGGTGAATTTGCTTTTGGCTTAGTGTGATGTGAAATGAACCATGTAGGTTAATAAACAATTTAGCACAAACCCAGTCAGTTGTGATTGATTAATAACCAACAGCTTAGGTTGATAGATAAACTTAGTCTGAATACAGTATTCACTTAAGACCATTTAAAGTAGTACAGGTAGTCCTCGACTTACAACAGTTCATTTAGTGACTGTTCAAACTTACAAAGGAACTGGAAAAATGACTTATGACCATTTTACACACTTTTGACCGTTGCAGCATTCATATGGTCACATGGTGAAAAATTCAGACGCTTGGCAACTGACTTATATTTATGACAGTTGCAGTGTCTCAGGGTCATATTGTCACCTTTTGTGGCCTTCTGACAAGAAAATTGTGGTTGTAAGTAGAGGACTATCTGTGTTTAGAATGGAGCTTAAGAAAAAAAATGGACAAGAAGAAAAGGAAAAAAGATGAAACGTAGGAGTGAACGTAGAAAAACTGCAGAAAAGAAAGTTTATATAGGTTCCCTATAAATATATTGGGGGATAAATTAATCTCTCAATAAAATGCATAGTAAGTAGACTTAAAGAGTATGTAGAAATTGCTTGGAACAAAACAAAGAGTTATACTGTTCATCTACTGGAATAGGCAGCTATATTAAATCTAAATCATCACATGGAAATATGTGGAGTTACACTAATGGCCTATATGAGAAAATATGTTTGATATTTTGAGAAAATATGTTTGAGAAAATTGATATAAAAGAGGGTGAAGAAGAGCATATAGAAAAGTAATTCCTACAAAAAAGATTAAAAGATACATACGATGTGTACCGAGAAAAGAAGAATATCCTGAAGGATCACAAGGAACAGACATTTTGTTTTTGAAATGGCCAAATAAGGCAAAAATAAGGAGCCTGTGGCAAAATGAATGAAATTAAAAATAAAATTAAAAAATGGGATGAAATTCAAACAGGGAATGCCAGAAAGAGTATTTTAGAGCTTTCTAAGGGAATGATAGAGATATACTGAAGAGTGGCATTGAAATGAACGCTACAATTGTCAGTGTCCAAGAAAATATTACTACTAAAATAATCTGTGAGAAAGTTAAAAAGCAAGAAGGCTATAGATATAGAGAGAGAAGCTGGAGGAATGTTAAAATAGGATAGGATAGGATAGGAGAGGAGAGAAGAGAAGAAAAGAGAAGAGAAGAGAAGAGAAGAGAAGAGAAGAGAAGAGAAGAGAAGAGGGAGTTGGTTTGCTTATGGTTAAAAGGTGAAACTGGCTGTGCAACCTGCTTTACCTGCGTCAGATTTTCTCTACCGATCACAGCAGTGAGTAGCCTCCTTTCTTCAGTAAGTTGACACTTGCAGACACTTGTTGACACTTAAACAGCTTTCTGGAAGCTATTTGCCTTTTGAAAAGTCCAGTTGCCCCGTGAAAAAAAGCACCTTTGGGATAGCTTTATGGAAGGTACGACCAAGTCATACATGCTCAGAAGATAGAAGAGCACAGGAATGAAACCCTTATATGTATGTACCTCAGCCCTAGGAGTGAATCCTTTTTCCCCCCTCCAGTTGTTTTGAACCAATGAATGCTAAGCCATTTGTTTCCCAGCCTCTAAGACTGGCATCTCTTTCATCTTAACACAAGGGTTCTGCCTATCCTTATTTGTCACATTGCCATCTTCAGCCCTTACCAAAAGTATATGTGAAGATTGCATCTCTGTCTGGCAACTGGAAGAATGCTGTTATTGTTCCCCTGCACAAAGCTTAAGGTAGCAAGAGTATATGCAAAAACTGGGAGGAGGGGGTGTGTGAGAGTGGGAATTAATGAGTTAGGTGTGCCCAAGAAGCTCTTTTGCAGACGTTTGGTTGACAGATGGCAAGAGATGACAGCAAAATTCAGGAAGAGCCCTGCAGTTTTATGTCACTGAAAAGTGTTTGAATGTGAGAAAGACAAAATACATTTATTGATAGAAAAAAGTGTGTAATAAAATGAATAAGCAAGAATTGTGGAAGATTTTGCATAAGTGTGGAGCTGAAAGCTATTCCTAGACTGAGGTAGAATTGAAGCAAAAACATATATTAGGATTAGCAATTTTGAGCAGGGACTAAGATGAAGGTGTGTGATGTCCCTTTAGTTAATGTATTTATAGGGATAGGCATATGCAGAATACTTATAATGATGGCAAGGGGAAAATCATCATTGTTTCATCCAATTTATATTAAATAGATGGTAGCACGCAATGAGAATTAATATGTAAATTGAAGTAGCAAAACCAAGGTGGATATGACGGGAAAATCACCAGTTTTCTGCCATACTAGTTTTAAGTTTAGTTCCAGAATCAGTAGAAAGCCCCCAATTGCGTCTCTCAAAATATTTTGCATGAAAAGAGCATAACATAAAGGCTGCAAAATGAAACAGATTGCCATGAGAAAGTATAACGTAATTACCCCATTCTACATGTCATTCTTTCTTTTCAAAATAGATTGTGCTTTGGCAACCTGTTTCCCCTGAGAACATTGTAAAGAATAAAGAGGTACATTTTTACGTCAATGTTTCTGATGTAGAGGACGTGAAAGCGGAGCTTAACCGATCTGCCATTTTATTCAGGTACGAGACTTTCTTTTCCTGCTCTCCATGCCTGCGAGTAGGATACCATCAAGCCATTTTTGGGATGGTTTGTTTCGTCAAAGCTAAGGAAGCTTTCTGCTCTTTCTTTTCAGAATTTCTCTGGACGATGTTCAGAAAATTATTGACCTACAAACGGTCAATGACACTGTTACACCCCGCAGTTCTATTTCATTTTATGAACAATATCATTCTCTGAAAGTGGTAAGACTTGATGTATTTCGTTCCTTTATTCCCAAAACCGTGGTGGATTCTCAAGGAGTTTCGAACCAAGGATTTCATAGTGAAATAGTCATAAGGTCATTTAGGTCAACCAACCAACCTCTTCACCGAATGCCGTGAGCCAATAATTGCTCCATGCAATTGACCAAACTGAATGGAAAGAAGACAGAGTTGCTATTTCTCAAGAGGCTGTCTGGGTGGCTGCAACTTAGTTCTGCAACTTGGGAGTTCTCCTGGATTCATGGAGGGAGACTAAGACTAGGGCAGGGGTAGGCAACCTTGGCTCTTTTATGATTCGTGGACTTCAACTCCCAGAATTCCTGAGCCAGCATGGCTCAGCTTGGAAACCTCTCCCTTTCCCCTCAGCATGGCTGGCTCAGGAATTCTGGGAGTTGAAGTCCACGAGTCATAAAAGAGCCAAGGTTGCCTACTTCTGGACTAGGGGGACCTTTGGCCGCATTTGGCTGGTTTACCAGTTGGGGTCCTACTGGAGTGGGAAGTCCTGATCATACAACTCTCATACCTTCATTACCGCTACCCTAAACTACTTTTTCAAGAGATTTAGTTTCAGACTAAAATGCAGCTAAGAGGAAACTCTGACCCCCACCACCCAGCCTAAAATTATAATGGCATCTTCCTTGGAGGTTTTTGGGAAGACTGTTAAGGTTGAGGTTTTTTTTTTTTCATAAGGCCTTTAAGGTAAATACATGGTGGTTTGCTAGAGAAAGATCCTATTATTGTCATTCTGTTCATTATTTTTTTTATGCCAGATAGGCAAGTCAAAAGTTATGCTTATTTTCATACACTAAGGATATAATTTAAAAGCTAAGACCTAACATATGTAGCAATCTTATGCATGCGCCTTCAGAGTTTAGTCAGACAGTGTGAAATTTGCTTCTTAATAAATGTACATAAGCGTATAGTCTGAAAAACAAATACAAATGCACCAAGCATTATTGAAACATAAACATGATTTCCATTAGGAGGTATAATATTTGGATTGGTTATTTCCATTTTCATTAGAATTTACTTGAGGAAAAAAAAATCCCTAGGTGATACGCATAAACCCTCATTTGCTGCCATACTTTTGTGACTATCCTGAGTTTTACAACCCATATCTTGTATATCACTAATGTCATGCTTTTAATCATCTCAAGAACCTTTTAACAACAATAAAAAGTGGAGTTTAAAATTTGCAACAATATATCCATGTTTTATCTTCTTCAAATCATTACATTAAGCCTATAAAGTAAGCTAACTAGGTATTGTTGTAACTATATTGCAGGAACAGAGTTGGGTCACACCAATTGCTTTTTCCTGCCTCTACCATTATTGTTTTCTTTTAATTGTTGGAGCACAAATTGCCTAAATGGCTGTTCTGACCTTCAGAAATATTTGTTGTATCCCAGCTTCATGGAACCCTGGTATGGTCTGTGCTCTATATACAATCACCCTGGGAAAAATTAGGAAGGACATGAAAAATAGTTGGGATCCTATCTATGTCATCTGGAATTAACTGGTGGAATAATGGTCGGAAGTTGTTGCTTCAGAATTTAAAATGCCTTGTCTCTGTTGAAAGAGCCATTTTATCGTTTAGATATATACATGGATGGATGAAATAGCTGCAAGATATCCTGAAATCATCCAAAAGATACATATTGGACATTCGTTTGATAAACGTCCGCTTTATGTTTTGAAGGTATGCTTGGCCAAACTTCAAAATTCCTTCAGAAAGTGAAACAGGGAATCAGGTAGAGATGGAATCAAGGCAATTTGAGAACCCCTCTGGAGATGTCAAGTGGGTATGCCCAATTGCAACTGAAATGACTTGATTCATCGAGAAAATGGACTCAAGACTCCCCTACTATTTTCTTTCACTGGATTTTGATTTTATTTTCAGGAAAGAGACCATTTTAATTTTTTGCTGGTTGCATTGATATCAAAACTTGAAAGTAACATGTTATTTTGGAAACTATTTTACAAGTAATGTTGACTTAGGATAATAATAAGTATAATCAAGTAGCCATGTATGCTCTTGGGAACCTATGCCATTAAATTCTCTTTTTATTAGCTTTCGGGTAGAAGCAGAACTCCCAAAAACGCCATCTGGATTGATTGTGGAATCCATGCAAGGGAATGGGTTTCACCAGCTTGTTGTCTTTGGTTTATAGGACACGTAAGTTGATGGATTTCTTCTTCTTTTTTTTAACTATCTACTTAGTTGCACATACATATCCACCAAGGATACAAAAGAAAAAGGGTGGTGCTTTTCAGAATTCAATAAATAAACATGGGTTCTGGCTCCCAAGGAACTTGGGAGTCTTTTATTTATTTTATTTTATTTATTTATTTTAAAGAGAAGGGAGAAGGCTGAGACAGAAATAAAGGGAGATTTTGTAAATGAATTTAAACTTACAATAAAATAGAATTAATTCAACTGGCCGTGCTTCTTATTTGGACGTGCTACCATGNAGAATTCAATAAATAAACATGGGTTCTGGCTCCCAAGGAACTTGGGAGTCTTTTATTTATTTTATTTTATTTATTTATTTTAAAGAGAAGGGAGAAGGCTGAGACAGAAATAAAGGGAGATTTTGTAAATGAATTTAAACTTACAATAAAATAGAATTAATTCAACTGGCCGTGCTTCTTATTTGGACGTGCTACCATGCAAGGCTGACATCAGCCTTGCATATTTGAAAGTACATTTTTCCCCTGATGCCTTACAGCCCAAGAAACTAGGGTCTCTTCTGAGATGGTTGACATGTTCCCATTCCCTGTGGTGGGCTAAGCTGCCTCTTATCTGACCATACTTCTGGCTGCAGGTCTTCCCCATCTTCAGAGGTCATTCCCACATACCATTACAGAAAACAAAAAAGTCAGTAGGTCAACAACAATGGTGTTCACGTGAAACCCTGATCCATAAACCAGCCAACCATTTAAGCCTAGTGTGTGACAAGTCATCAGGTCATGCAGTTTATCATACTGTGCATATTCAGATAATGGGTTAATTCCAGGCATTATGCTTTTGCATAAATCGGTTTAAAAGGACAAAGTAGGGAACAGATTAAAAGTATACAAAACCAGTTCAGTGTCTATATTCCCTGGTAGAGTTCCTCATTCTTCTTGGGATCCTACAGGATATATAAGGTAAACCGTTAACGCAAGAAGTGAGAAGCAATGGCAATAACTAGTAAGCAACTAGATCTCCTCATCTTTAAACTTGGCCCTTGGAGGGTGACTCTGAGGCACAGTGGGAAATTTTTATGGCAATTAAATAATTCAGAGCCTTATAAAAGGCCTTTTTAAAAGGCAAGCTTTCTCCTTCTTCAGGGGAGGTGTGGTGTGGTGGCTCAGTGGTTGAGATGCTGGGCTTGTTGGCCAGAAAGCTGGCAGCCCAGCCACATGACAGGAGGAGCTCCTAACCTGCCAACCCTAGCAGTTCGAAAGCATGCAGCTGAAAGTAGAAAACTAGCTACCGCTTCGGTGGGAAGGTTAACAGCGCTCCATGACATCATGCTGGCCACCTGACCATGAAAATGTCTTCAGACAACACTGGCTCAATGGCCTTGAAACAGAGATGAACACACTGCTTCCTACAGCCCAAAACTAGCGGAGTAAAATCCGCAGAGACTCCTCCTCCTTCAGTTTGTTGCACTCCCCTTCTGTTAAATCGTCTCCCTTATCATCCATTGACTTAGTATGGTGGGAGTTGCAATCCAACATATCTGACTTAGCACTATGTTGAGAAGAAGTCTGTCCTCAGTTCTGAAAACAGGACAAAAAGTGATAGGATAAAGTTATCCTTTCTTCTCACTTACAAATGCTTTCCAGTTCTAGTTATGCTATGTAGGAGCTCTTTGAGGAAAAAGGAAAAGAGAATTCCAACAAGTGCAGGAGAAATCTCTCCATAATTATTTAATAATGGGATCAGACACATGCTGTTGGTGAAGCACAATTGTTTACCAGAGGTAGCAAAAGACAACCTAAAAATGAATGGGTTGCAACCCCCCTTTACATAGAATTATGCAAATTAGAATGTAGCTATGCTCAAATACAGCAATGCCTTAATAATTGATTGGACATAGCAATCTATCCAGCAGTTTCCATTAAACCTTATTTTTGCATCCACTTCTAGGTTACACAATTTCTAAACAGGGATGTAACAATGGCAGGTCTCCTACAGAACCTTGATTTCTATGTCATGCCAATAATGAATGTGGATGGTTATGAGTATACATGGACTAATGTAAGTATAAACCTTTTCTAGATATATTATGAAATTTGATCTGGAAAGTCCAAATAATCTACACCGAGATGATTTTTTACAATGTTGCATTATGTTATGCATCATAGTGCAGTATTCAAATAAATAAGGTTTGTGCTGCGGGATTGCCTCTTTTCTTTTAAACGTTGCTAGAGGAGGGAATGCAAATTTCCTGCTAAATCGCACAAAAAAAACATTACCTTCTAATTTAAATTTTTACAGAATGATTCATTCTTTGACCTTATTTTCCAGGAATTAGATGCTCACTATATTTATTTATTAAATGTATTTTTATAAGTATACTTACAAAAAAGAATACTTTTATAAATGTATTGTCTAAATTTGTGTTTGATGCTGGAACAATTTATTTCCAAATTTGGTGGAAGTTTCAAACTTAGCAATGAACTTCACATTTGGCTTTCTTTCACTGGGGCTCATCTCAACAAAATTCTGCACCTTGTGAAAGCAGGGAAATTCATCTTGGCCCACAGATGAATGACAGGAACCTTGCCTGATAGTGTACTGTACATCCATAGAGAAAGATAAGGCAAGATAATTCTACTTTCCAATAGGTTGCTGATACTCACTTGGATCTTCAAGATGGGCTTAGCAATAGCTGAGTGTTTAGTTTAAGCTACCTTGATTTATATCTTCACTTCACATTAGATGAACTTGATAACCTATACATTCTGGTTTGGTTCAGAAACCGGGTAAACTCTAATGTGGCTAGTTCTTAGCTTAGCCCATGGTGAACCTTACCACGGTGGTTGTAAACATGGTTACAGTTTTCTCTAACTCTAAACCCTTGTACCCATGTTTAACACGATATGTGAATCTAGAATCTCAGTCCCATCTCACTCACAGATTGTTGCAGGGAAGAAAAAGGTGAAAAGCAACTCTTCTGAACACATTAGGAAAATAGATGGGGTAGATCAAGGGTGTCAAACTCAATTTCATGGAGGGCCGCATCAGCATTGTGGTTGCCCTTGGGGGGCCGGGTGGGTGTGGCCAGGGTGGGTGCAACCTACTGGGTGAGCGTGGATGGAGTGGGTGTGGCCTACTGGGTGGGCATGGCCAGCTCGGCATCATTCGTGTCAAGGGTGCCTGTGGGGGCCTGGGCAGGAGTGGGACAGATCTGAGGGTCTCTAGCAGAAGGGGGTGGGACCGGGGCAAGCGCCAAGGCACGGTCCATTTCTTCATTCCTCACAAAGGGTGACACCTCCCCAGCATGCACCCAGGGGGTGGGGCCAATGCGGCAGGGGCTGGTTCCTCGGTGTTTCCAGACGGCCTTGTGGAGCTAAGGCTGAATGTGTTTCAGCATAGATGGCCACCACAAAATTGTACATTGGCTCCCGGCCGGTCTGGGCCAGGGCCAAGGCAGCGGGGGCCGTTCCCTCACTGTTTCCAGGATGGCTTTGCGGGCCACATGAAACCACTTTCCGGGCCGCATCTGGCCCCCGGGCCTTGTTTTTGACATGTCTGGGGTAGATGGACAGAGAGAGGTATGTTGGTCCCAAGTTCTCCTTAGCCTAATTACTGTAAAGTGAAACAGACATGTTCACCAACGTTTTAACTTTAACCAGAAAGATGCTTCTGCTCAACAAGCATGGATTTCTTACTACAGTCATCTATTTTTCAAGCTTGGGACTGCCAACAGCACTTGGAGCATTAACGGCCTTAGTACTAGATTCCAGACTTCATGCTGAATGTTCGCGAAGGGGAAAAACAGACGTTACGCATAATGAAACCGATGGCACGGGTGTTAGTTTTGTTTATGACATCGTCAAAACTGAGTGTGTAAATGAACGAAGGCGCCTAGTTGGAATCTTACATGTTATCACGTGAAACGGGCGAGTCTTTTGTGACGTTATAGTTGTCCACCAAGAAAACCTTCAGAACAAAGCAAGGTGCAGTTAGTTCTGTGCTATGAGATTTGTTTTAGGTTACAAATTATGTATTGATGATCTTAACATTAAAATATTTACATACTTGGGGACTGGTGTGTGTGTGTGTTATCTACAGAATCGAATGTGGAGAAAAAGCCGCTCCCATCATGGCTACAACAAGTGCACCGGGACAGATATGAATCGCAATTTTGATGCAGGCTGGTGTGGTAAGATGATGTTTGTATGTACATACGCACAGGCACTATACAGTATGAAATATTTATTGCAGTAATAAAAGTATAAACTGATCTACATATATTTGGGGAAAACAAGTTTCATACTCTACTTGATAATATAAAATGCTCTCCAAGCCTAGCCTATGTTAAACACCGCTGAATTCAATTTTATTTTCCTATACATAGGCATAGAATTACTCATAACATTCCACAAGACTGTGTTGGACCACACATACAATCATCAGTCTATATGGTCAGGGTTAGGAGTATCATCACAATAGTTCTGGTGTACATTTGACTGGAGAAGGCTGAACTAGATCTTAATAGCTTGGGAAAACGTACAAGAATAAAAAAAAATGTGGGTCCATATATTACATCAGAAAAGCTTCTAGATTTATCCAGTGATGAAGGTTTTCCAGTAGCTTCAGTTAATTGCAAGATGGAGGAGGCAGATGGTACCCTGTTTTCATCCTCAAGTGAAACTGTCCTTTTTCTTAAGTGAAGCTCAGGAGCAAAATGTCACACACAAAACAGCCACAGTATACCAAGACCCAACTACTTCCCTGCACCTTTCTTTTTCTGAAAATACTCAAGCTGCAGAGGCCAGGACCCATTCATGCCCTTCCAGGTTTGTCCTCAACTTGTAATTTTTAAGGACCAGGTTTGTCCTCAACTTGTAATTTTTAAGGAGTCAGGAAGAAAATTGCTTAGATACGCAGGGAAACTTTTTAAAAAAAAAATATGGCTCCAATTAGTTTTACACATTTTGGCAGTGAATATGAGACATGTGAATTAAAAGCCCCAAAGTGCCTCGACCTGAAAATGGGTGAACGCCCTGATAATACAGGATTAGCAGTAGCAGACTTGAGATTTGAGGACCCCTTTGCACCAACAACCTATAAGGACTTCATTCAGTTTCAGGCTCTGGTATGAATAAATAAATAAAAATGTTTTCCATTTATTGCCCCTGAATCCCATAAATTTAAGCTAATTAAAGCTTTTATTATTATTATTTCTTAAATAAAGGAAAAGGTGGATCCAGAGATGACTGTCAAGAGACTTACTGTGGACCTTACCCAGAATCTGAACCAGAAGTAAAAGCCGTGGCCGATTTTCTCAGAAAGCACAAGGATCGTGTTAAAGCGTACCTAACAATGCACTCTTACTCCCAGATGATTCTGTTTCCATATTCATATACTAAAAATAAATCTAAAGATCATGATGAGCTGGTAAGAACCCGTCTTTTTCAGTCTTGAGTTGAAGAGGGCCTTTGCAATTATTATTGGGCTTGGATTTTTATTCCCTTAAAGGAAGAATACAAAGGGCACTTCTTTCCTTAAAAGAAGTCGCTCACTGGCGAGTCGCTAAATACCTGCCCATAACGTCAACAAGAAGTTGTGGCTGGCCACATTGTTATGTTATAAAAGCAAGTAGCGATGGCACCTTAGCTTGGTTTTCATGCTTCTTCCTCTTCCACTTCTTTCATTTGAATGCAGCAAGCCATTGTTTACAAAACAGAATCATAGGGTCTGAAAATACAGCATGCTTTCTTATAAAATACTTGGCTACAGTCAGCTGAAATGGAAAATTGCCATAAGCTACAATCAAAGAGTTTCTAACTTCTTCCCCTGTGTGATCATTCTCATAACAAGCAACTATCTATTCCCACATCCTAACTGAATCATAACACAGCTGCCTTATTTTTTTTTTTGGCTTTTATGTATTTAACAAGAAAACAGATTTTTGCATCGGTATCCATGCATCCACTCTATTTATCATTTCGAAGGATGCTTCATGTTTGAGAGGAATATAGAATATCCAGAACAAGTGTATAAAATGCACAGATTCTTGTAAGAGTTCATTCGTAGCGCATTTGCACATTTCATATCTAAATACAGGGGAATTACATTGAAGGTTATATAGCACAATAGCAGCTAGGCAACATGACACACAAGTTTGTATGATGGATGCATGTCAATCAGATCCAAACAAGAACACATGTGTTGAGTATTTCTCCTAAGACGAATGTTTGTAAGCCAGGCTTTATCCAACATCCACGCCAGGGAATCTATCCCACTAGAATGGATCAAGAACTGAAACCATGGTTGTTGCATGTTGGTGACAGATTACAACATATAACAGAAATAATATATTAAAACAGATAACTATATTAATACATTATATTAAACTAGTATAATGCAGAAGGAAGTGAGGATGCTGTCTGTCATGAAGTAATACTTTTTAATTACTACAAATAAAGAAAAAAAATCAGGAACTAAAATGCCAAAAGCATTAGATTGAATGCCCACATAAACGATTTTGGAGTCAAAGAGAGTAAGTCATTAAGTAAACAAATCTTTATTTTTTATAAAGAAAAAGCAAATAATCAAATGGCAAACACAGCAGACTTCGGACTGCAATTAATTGCTCTCGGCAATAATAGCGTCTTTTAAGGATGCAGAGCTTTTGTTATTAGAGTCTACGCACTGAGATTGTCTGGCTTTACCGACGAAAGAATTTTGCTTGTCTTGCACTCTTCAAGAGTTGTCACTGTGTAATTCTGAAAGTTCACTGCATTTACATCACGTGTGGACTTTAGCTCCCAGAATTCCCTAGCCAGCATTTTTCAAGAGCTGAACTCATTCGTGAGAGTTGAAGTCCACACATCTTAAATGTTTGCAAGTTTGAGACTGGAATGTAATGTTTTCTCCATCGTTGCTGGCATTCAATAGGATAAAGGGCTGCTCCACAAGGACAATGCTCTTCATTTGCTCTCCTCCTCCTGTAATCTCACAATCTGTTGCGGAGGCTCAGCTTTGGGAAACCCCAAAGTTTGTCTGTCAACAGCATCTGTTCTACTATCAGACAAATATAACCATATTCAAAATTAAATTTATTTCCACAGTCACATTTTATGCTGGTTTTGATCAATCAAAGTCAGTGTTGTCTTGCACATTTTATTCCCCCCCTTCCCCACCCCAGAAAACAATGTCAGCCATAATACAACAAAGGACATTTCAGACCACAAACCACAGCAGACAGACATAACAGAACTTGTGAAAAGGACACAAAAGCAAAAGGTAACGTTCAAAAGCATGCAACCATTGGAAATAGGGAGATAAATAAAAACCCACGGGCACACAATAGCCTAGTTTTTACATCAAGATAAACCACAGATTGGATTTTAATCTCAAGCCCGCTAAATCTAGGACTGACATATCTTTTCTGCAGCTTTAGCTTTTATGTTTTCTATAAAAATGTACAACTTTTAGTTTTGTTGTGAAGAATTCAAAATTTCTGGGCCATCGTTGGGAACTTTAACGTAAAAGGCAGCTCACGAACATCCAGAACAAGAGAAAGTCTTTTTTCAGACGGCTCTCTTTTTTTGCAATCAGACTGAAACATAAGTTCTCAATGATGATTTAACTGACCAATTCTCTACTTTTCAGCAACTGGTGGCGAACCAAGTGACTAATGCGATTAGAAACACGTACCACAACCGCTACGTGGCAGGCTCCGGTGCACAAACCATCTGTAAGTACAGTAAGAAGATGAACTACTACCTCCTTTTATCAACAGGCCATTGCTGAGTTTGGGTCACTAATACTTCTGGTTTCCTTCCTAGATTTAGCTCCGGGCGGTTCAGATGACTGGGCTTATGACCATGGCATTAAGTATTCTTTTACTTTTGAGCTTCGGGACAAGGGAAGATATGGATTCTTACTTCCTCAGCATCTCATTAAGCCGACCTGCTACGAAGCGATCACCGGAATCAAAATTATAGCTTCACACGTGAATAAAAATATGTAAAACGCGCAATTCCATTTTAGCATTATAATAATAATAATAATAATAATAATAATAATAATAATAATAATAATAATAATAATAA
>NW_015387046.1:554323-629186 GCF_001527695.2 Protobothrops mucrosquamatus | reverse complement strand
TTTTTTATATATATATATATATTTCACCTACTTATGTAGAATAACACTTTGTGGAGTTAGGGATATTAATATTAGTTTACTTGTAGCTGAATAGTATCCTGGGATTAGGTTTGGGAAGTCCGGGTGGGGGGTGGGGGATAGGGGTTTCTTCAATTGCGATGTATTTGTGATGTGTTTTTTTTTATGTTGAAAACAATAAAAAAATTTATATTTGAAAATAATAATAATAATAATAATAATAATAATAATAATAATAATAATAATAATAATAATAATAATAATAATAATAATAATAATAATAATAATAAAGTTGGAAGGGACCTTGGAGGTCATCAAGTCCAACCCCCTGACCAGGCAGGAACCCTACACCATTTGAGACAAACGGCTGTCCAGTCTCTTCTTAAAAACTTCCAGTGTTGGAGCATTCACCACTTCTGGAGGCAGCTTGTTCCACTCATTAATTGTTCTGACTGTCAGGAAGTTTCTCCTTAGTTCTAGGTTGCTTCTCTCCTTGGTTAGTTTCCACCCGTTGCTTCTTGTTTTGCCTTCAGGCCCCTTGGAGAATAGCTTGACTCCCTCTTCTTTGTGGCAGCCCCTGAGATATTGGAACACTGCTATCATGTCCCCCCTCGTCCTTCTCTTCATTAAACTGGACATACCCAATTCCAGCAACCCTTCCTTATATGTTTTAGCCTCCAGTCCCCTAATCATCTTTGTTGCTCTTCTCTGTACTCTATATAGCACAGCATCTATACACAGACCACCTGATACACGCTGGTTACTATTTTAATTTCAAATAAAACTTATTTTTCATGTTATTTATGATTAACGGTATGGGGCGATAAGGCTGTTCAAACCTGATTCTGAAGAATGGCTTCCCAGCTCCCACGAACATAGCTCATGTGCAACTCTGTTGAAGAAGTTGCAACTTTTCCCCCCGTATAAACCTGAAGAAAGGTGTGACTGCTTTAAAGAGTCAGTTGGGACTTTTAAGGTAGCTGCATTGGGGGGGGGGAGGGAGGGAATTGCTAAGCTGGAAGCCTAAAGAGACTTGTGGCTCCTTTAATGAATAGCAAAGTAGTGCTATCCTTGTGCAAGGTTTAAAACCTTTCTTTTAGATCAGGGGTGTCAAACTGCCAGCCCGCGGGCTGGTTTCATCCCGCGCCCACCCCATTGCCGGCAACGGCAAAAAAGCTCCGATACGTTGCGCGACGTCGCGTGACGTTGAGAGTTTGACATGTCTGTTTTAGATCATTTCTGAAGTATGACAGCGCTATTAGAAATAATTGATTTCCATGTAAGTACATTCAAAGGCAAACGGCCAAATTTTAGGCCTTTTTCTAGAAAGGAAGAACCCAACCTTTCAGCTTTGTGTTGTTAACAGTGCACTATGTGAAACTGTCACAGAACCTGCAAGCAGAGGATCAAACATGCATGAAAATGAGGCTTTATAGTGGTACCGATCCCCAACTGAGGAGGAATATAAAATACTTTTCCTTCACAATTTGGCAACCGTGTGGTGCTGAGACACTCTGTCAGTGCTTCAGCCAGCAACATTAAGCAATTTTAACAAGAGCCAATAAACAAAACCATCTTAACATCTTATAATTATAATGGTCTTAATAGCACAAATCGATCACACCTGCAACTGGATCTTTTGTCCATTATAGACAATGAGAATATTTACATCATCCATCTTTCTTTACGATACAAGCCTCCTATGTTCGTTAAAGAACAGCCTAAATTACACCACCTATGAGCAAGAGATAATTATAATCTAATACTGCAGATGGTAGAACAAATCTTAAGAAAAAGACCCAAGGGGGAAAATATTCCCCAAGTTATCCAATGGCACAGAACACAGATAAACTGAAAGAAAAGGACCAATAACGGAGTGGAGTATTTAAGAGAAAGAAAACAAAGGAAGAGGCAGAAATAAAACAAGCAAACAGAATCACCTCATTTTCAGAATGGTTTACACTCTGAAGGTCTGGTCACAGCCTGAAGACCATCTGTGGATGGTCTTGGGTGAAGCCAAATTGAAATGCACACTGAAGAAACATCTCACCCAAAACTAAACTTGCCAACCGATCTATGTCTTTTGGAACGCAAGTGCCTCTTACTGGCTGATCATAGAAAGCATCCTTGGTTGGAGAGGCGATTGCAGTCAGGTTAAAAACAAGCAGCTAACTAACAAAGTCAGCATGTTCAAATAAACAAGAATATATACAACAATATTAGCACCTGCACTTTTAGATTACACTTCAAGGACCTTTGGTGAGAATGTCTAGATATATTACAAATGGAATCTTTTTTCAAATAAGCATGTTAACCACAAACTAAATTAAACACCGAGGGTCAGTTTCAGATGTAGCCCTTCTGGAATCTAATGGAAGACCTGACCTGGGAAAAATAATAAGAATTGGGAAAAATAATACTTCTTTCCTGTAGCATTTGAGGAATTCCATTGAGCATGCCTCTGGATTTAATTCATCTTCATAATTAAAAAATAATCGGCTTTATGTAGATAACATGCATTGCATTTGTCGTGATTCTTTTCGGATGGTAGAGATTACCAGCTTACTGATCTTACTGAATAGTAATCTTACAAAGAGAATGTTACGGAAAGGAGAAAAAAGGAATTGGAAAAAAAAATCAGAACTGTTTTCTTTTTAAAAATTTTAATAGGTGATAAAACAGATATCCCAAAATGGACATTTTTACATACTTAAACTTTTTAAATAAAACCCATGGTTAGAACGCAATATTGTAAAACATGCAGCAAAACCAGATAAAGCGGTCTTTGTTTTTTGTACTAAACACTTTTCCTTGTCATTCTCAGAATCCACACAAGTACTCTTTTAGAGTATTTTCGTTCTCGTGGCGACATCACACTGAAAGGAATTAAGAATGAAAACATCAATATTATCAAACAGTGAAACGACACAACCACAGGGCCAGGAGACTCTGGCTCAGGACAGGCACATTTCTGGAACATATGGTTGTGAAAGTTTAGTGTCCTCTGTCTTATCTGGTCCAGACCCTTGCTGCACAGTCTTGCGTCTAAACAATCGTAGGCTCAGTCGTAGCAACTCATTGTCCACCACTGGAGGATTTGTGTAGGTTTGTTTTATGGTGCCCTGTTGGACAGAACATGAGTGTATATTAGCAATCAGCTAATAGGTAATATCATATATTAGCATGATAGGTGTATATGATTACTAACATTTCGGGAGCAGCATATATTATTTCCTGTAAAAATACATACACCATTCAGATTATTGGAGCACAGCACAAAAAGTTCTAGATGGAAGATGTCTAAAAGAATCATAAGCTTTCTGCAGACAGTTAAGCCGAAGAAGAAGACAAAGCGGGAAACTCCAAATATTAAGAATCGGGTACCTTTTTCACAAGATTAAATGTAAATCCATTTTAAAAAAAAAACAACTCCAGAAAAAGCTTCCTAGTATTTTTTTTTTTTACTCAGTACTACTAAACTGGAGATTTACAGCACATCCTCATTTGACCAATGAAAATGTTGAACAATTTAAAGACAGCTATTTTTCTCTCAGTCCAACCTAACTTTTTGGGTTGCTGTTGGGAGAAATAACATTTGGGCTGGGTTCACATATATCACTGAGCTTAATTTTTGTTGTTGTTGCTGTTATTTAGATTTTTATGCTGCTCATCTCCCCTACAAGGTGATTCTAGGCAGCTTTAACTACACTGGCAGGATTATTATAGTTCAGTATCATGCAGCTAGCAGTCAATATAGCAGAACTGCTAATTTTCACCAATAAATATGGCAGCGGTTTTTTAGGGCTCCATCATTAGCTTGAGGGGGCCCACATATTTCCAGTCCTGCTTCACAGTCCTGAGTACCTGTGGATTCTGGGAGAACACAAGTCGTGCTTTTGGGAGATGGGACGGCCATATAAATATGACACATGAAAACAAATAAACAAGTAGATATATACATACATACATTTTGCAGATTATGCTTGCTAGAGTATTTAAAAAAGCACTTCTAAATACCATGGATTTCCCAGAAAGACTCTGCATATTATTTCACTGGAACAATCCCATTTTTAGAACTGTCATTAACTTCCTGTTGCTTTCACAAAGATGCGGGGGGGAAGGCTTTAAAAATAAATGAGCAAAATATCTTTGCTATGTAACTGGATGACTACGTGGACAAAGGGTTCTGCATCAAGGGGTTAGAATAAAGGTTAGAATACGTTCCTGGTACTCGCCTTTTCGTTTTTCACCAGCTGCTTGCGGATTGCAGAATCCCTCCTAAAGCAAAGAGCTTTACAACAAGGGCCCAGGTTGCACAGCAGTCCAGCTCTCTCTTCTTTCCGCAGCAGAGCAGCCATATTCAGAGCCCCAAAGTCATGTTCAAAAAGGCTCTCGGCATCTACAAAGAGGCAGTGGAACAAATGAGAACTAAAGTCTTCTAAAATGGGGGTTCAGATTTCCAATATCAGCCAAGACGTTGTCCACCTTTTAGAGAGTAATGCGAAGTCACTGCTTCCTCTCCCAATGGCCAGTTCCCTGAGTCTGGTCCAGGGGTAGGCAACCTTGGCTCTTTTATGACTCGTGGACTTCAACTCCCAGAATTCCTGAGCCAGCATGGCCCTGGCTCAGGAATTCTGGGAGTTGAAGTCCACGAGTCATAAAAGAGCCAAGGTTGCCTACCCCTGGTCTAGCCCAACCTCCACTGCCCTCAAAGCACCTCCCTTCTCCGTGGCCGGGAAGAGGAACAGATTACCCGATTGCCTCTGGAGAAAGGGAGATTTAATACACGCAGAGCAAAAAACTGCTTCAACAGAACAACAACAGAATGACAGTATGCACCATCCCGGTGAACCAAGTTGCTCTGATTTATAAACGGACCTTGCACAATTAGTAGCAGTCTTTTCAGAGTGACGAAGAGGGCTCAAAAACAAAAAAAAAAATATTAATACGAACTTTTAAAGGTTTTTCTAACCTCTCTCCGTGATCTGCTGGGAATAAATTACCTTTAGGTTTCTCCAAAGATCTCTGGCACGTTTCTTTGATCTTTGTGAAGAGCTGAGGGCCAGCCAGCTGTTTGGAAATGCCAACTCTTAACATAACAGCAGCTGGGGTAAATTTTAAAAGAGCAGCTCCCGGTTCTCGGGGCTCTTTCGGCTGCTTTGGCATCAGGCTAGACCAATCTACATCGATGACATCCACCGGATCTGCAAACGCATACAAAAAATATATATACGTAAATAAACTCTGAAGAGATTTTTGTTGATCATGTCAGTCCTTTTCTAAATAAACAAGCCAGAAAACGTGAGCGTACAATAACTAAAGCAAACGAGTAAAAGCTAAGAGGAGGCAGAAACTGTAGAATAAGACAAATGCCAAGGTTTACTCTTAAATAGCGTTATCTCTTAAAGATACCAAAGTACCCATTAGGCTGGCACAGAGATTGTTGCAACTGTTTCCTGGCTGCAAGCGGGGAAGATCAGCTGTAAATCTCACTCCTGAGGCAATCACTATCCTGCTGCTCAAAGAGAAAAACAAAGCGGGATGAGACCCGCTTTGAACTGGCTTAGGACACTTGTAGGAAACTTGCTTTTCCCTGTTTAGGGTACGACTGTCTCTGTTCTTTCACACTTGCTTCCTGGGGCAGATCCAGGAAACAAAGTAGACTCCGACCTGTTTCCAACCATTGCAGAGGCAAAAGGAAAGTAACCTTATGGAAGAAATGAGAGGTGCTCCTTAGCCCACCAACATTCAGCCTTCTTCAGTTAAGAAAAGACCCTGTCATTTCTCAAGGAGGACCCCTCAGGGACTGAACCACTGGACCAGGCCTGTCTCTGTTTTAAAAATGTTCATCTATCTCAGTGTTTCTCAACCTTGACAATTTTAAGGTATGTGGACTTCAACTCCCAGAATTCTGGGAGTTGAAGTCCACATGCCTTAAAATTGTCAAAGTTGAGAAACACTGATCTATCTATTACTATTTCAACTATTGTTAGCTGAATATATGTACCCGGACAATAGTCTGTTTGCGAAATATTGAAAATGTTACTGGGGGATAACCCCAATGTCGATCCCAATCCTGTCCTAATCCCAATCCTGATCCCAACCCCACCCAAAACCTCAATCCTTATTCCGACCCTCTTTTATCCCTAACCCTATAAAACTCAATAAAATCTTTAAAATAAAATAAAAATGCAAGATGCGTGGATTCCATGTGTCATAGCCTAATCCAGTGATGGCGAACCTTTTAGAGACTGAGTGCCCAAACTGCAACCCAAAACCCACTTATACATCGTCGAGTGCCAAGTGGGCGTGGCCCATTGGGTGGGTGTGGCCCATTGGGTGGGCATGGCTGTGGTGGTAACGGAAGACCGGGTGGGACTAAAAAGTTCAATCAATCAATTCCAACTTTGCAAGATCTTTTTTTTCCTGCGAGAAGTTGAAATTGATTGATTGATTGAACCTTTTTTTTTTTTTTTTTGCACATGGCGGTGGAGGCCTAAAGCGAAAAGGTTTTATAAAACCCAGCTGAAGGCCTAGGACTGGGGCGACGACGCACATGCCCACAGAGAGGGCTCTGAGTGCCGCCTCTGGCACCCGTGCCATAGGTTCGCCACCACTGGCCTAATCCAAACAAAACTGATCGTAGAATCTGGACAACTGTGCACCACATTTGGCCTGCCTCTTATTTACTTGGTTATGGTACTAATATTACTTAAACCGTGCCATAGTTTTCCATGCTCCTTTTTCTCATGACCGGCTGAATTGGAACAGCATAACTTTATCAAACCAAGACCATTTGTTTTCTTTTATGCGTAAGTCGTGCAAGGCTTCAGGCTCTTAAGTCAGAAACAGCAATTTTGGAGTAATAATTTGACTTTTCTTAGTGCCTAGGCCACTGATGTAAACGATTTTGCTGAGCTTACCTGGCATCTTCTCCTCATCTTGCTGATCGTCCCTTTTTTCAGCATCACCTGCCAAAATTTCATCCAATTCATCATCACTGATTGGCTCATATTCCCCAGCACCGGATTCCATTGACTGCATATCATCTATTTTTGTTTCGTCATCTCCACCTATAGAAAGAAAGAAACGTTGCAAGTACGTGAATAAGACAGTTTTGAGATGTCTAGGTTGTCCTTACCGCACGGCTTAACTCTACTACGTCTTCTGGATTGATCGAAGCGGACAGGAAGCACAGACCTCGGTCTAGTCTCTTTAACGTGAGAATACAAATTAGAAAAAATAAGTAAAGGAAAGATGCGTCATATATTAGGGTAGTTTTGACGTTAATAGACCTGAAGGGTGGATGGGAGGCAGGTATGTGTATGGCCTGATTCTGTCTCTTTGCTTCTTGTCTCTCTTCCACCATCCTCAAGAGTCTTCACCAAGAGCAAAAATACAATTCGCATTGGGAAAAGTTGTGAAAGTAAACTACTCTGTACAATCTCCTAAAGAACTGGCTTCATTTGGAGTCTACCAGTAACTATGTTGCTCAAAAGCTATATGAGGAAACCTGAAATTCACAACGTTCAAATGAGAAGATTTATTAAATGAATCCGATTAGGTTTGTTTAAGAACAGGAAAACTGCCAGCACTGTATTTTCAGAATGACTTACCTTCTGTGGTTTCCACTTTCTCTGCTTCGATCCCATCTTCAAATCCTTGCAAAGAACCTAGGTCTTTATCCTGCCGTTCCTTCTCCTGGGAAGAAGAGTCCAGGGAGGTGGCCTCAAAAGCCTGATGATCTTTACTTGGTTTTGTCTCAGTGTGCTTGGATATTTCTGCTTGAGCGGCAGCACTGACACCTCTATCTCTCTCCAGATTTTCAGAGAGCGGGCGTTCCTTTTCACGGTCCAGATCTCTTCGTTTTTCTCGTTGTCTGTCCCGTTCCCGAATCCGATCCCGGTCTCTGCTCCTCAACCAATCGGATTTAGCTGCGTCTCGGTCCCAATCTCTCTGCCTCCCGTCCCGCCTCTCTCTTTCCCGTTCACGGTCGTGCTCGTGTCGGTCTCTGTCTTGCACTCTCTCTCTGCTGTCAAAGGACCCAGATCTGGACTGGCCTTGGCGATCAGATTCAGGAGAACTTCGCCTTGAACTGTGACTCCTTGAATCTTGCCGGTCTAGAATACACAATCCATTCCATCAAAACAGATGATCAGACTTTCATTTGGAAAAAAAATTCAAAGCAAGGTTTAGAAGGACGACAAATCCAGACACTACAGCAGATTGCATAATCTTGGATTAATAAACCTGCAAACCTGAAAACAAATGCCTTTGCCTTCCCCTGTTTTCCTTACAACTCCTACCTTGCAGGAAATCTGCCAGGGATGATACCATTGGTAGAAAGAGCTGAAGTCAACAGTATCAATGTCTAGCTCTTCCTGTTTCACCTTCCTCGTGCACCCATTCCACAAATGCTTTCACGTTTCCTCTCTCATCTGAGTCATACTCATCCCCAAAATAAAATTTAGGAAGTTTCAAGTGATCCCAAGTATAGCTTTTTAAGAGCCCAACGACCTTTGCCAAGGAGGCAAGGAACTAAAGCATATTGAAGAAATTAACTTGTCCTTTCTTTTCCAATTCCCTCACTTAAAATAGACCCATTAGGACAGGGGTGTCAAACTCAATTTCACTGAGGGCCGCATCAGCATTGCGGTTGCTCTCAGGGGGCCGGGTGGGTGTGGCCAGGGTGAGTGCGGCCTACTGGGTGGGCGTGGATGGAGTGGGTGTGGCCAGCTCTACATCGTTCGCGTCAAGGGTGCCTGTGGGGGCCTGGCAGGAGTGGGATAGATCTGAGGGTCTCTGGCAGAAGGGGGTGGGACTGGGGCAAGTGCCAAGGTATGGTCCACTGGAGGAGCCTCACTGTTCCTCTCAGGCCATGCTGGCGGGGGGGGGGCTTATGGAGCTAAGACTGAATGCGTTTCAGCATAGATGGCCACCACAAAATTGTACATTNCATGCACTTATTCTGTCAAAACTCTACAGATCCAACAGGAATGGCGTGCCGAATTGAGATGATGCAGAAGACCTAACTAGCTTCGCCTGTCCTTCGTGTCTGGAGCCAGATCAGAGAAATTGCACTCTTATGTTTAATCTTTTTTATTCATTTCCTTTCTACGCAGTATATAATCCCATCAAAACTGCAATTATCTGGAAAAGGGTGGATGGGAGGCAGGTATGTGTATGGCCTGATTCTGTCTCTTTGCTTCTTGTCTCTCTTCCACCATCCTCAAGAGTTTTCACCAAGAGCAAAAATACAATTCGTATTGGGAAAAGTTGTGAAAGTAAACTGTACAATCTCCTAAAGAACCGGCTTCATTTGGAGTCTACCAGTAACTATGTTGCTCAAAAGCTATATGAGGAAACCTGAAATTCACAACGTTCAAATGAGAAGATTTATTAAATGAAACCGATTAGGTTTGTTTAAGAACAGGAGAACTGCCAGCACTGTATTTTCAGAATGACTTACCTTCTGTGGTTTCCACTTTCTCTGCTTCGATCCCATCTTCAAATCCTTGCAAAGAACCTAGGTCCTTATCCTGCCGTTCCTTCTCCTGGGAAGAAGGGTCCAGAGAGGTGGCCTCAAAAGCCTGATGATCTTTACTTGCTTTTGTCTCAGTGTGCTTGGATATTTCTGCTTGAGCGGCAGCACTGACACCTCTATCTCTCTCCAGATTTTCAGAGAGCGGGCGTTCCTTTTCACGGTCCAGATCTCTTCGTTTTTCTCGTTGTCTGTCCCGTTCCCGAATCCGATCCCGGTCTCTGCTCCTCAACCAATCGGATTTAGCTGCGTCTCGGTCCCAATCTCTCTGCCTCCCGTCCCGCCTCTCTCTTTCCCGTTCACGGTCGTGCTCGTGTCGGTCTCTGTCTTGCACTCTCTCTCTGCTGTCAAAGGACCCAGATCTGGACTGGCCTTGGCGATCAGATTCAGGAGAACTTCGCCTTGAACTGTGACTCCTTGAATCTTGCCGGTCTAGAATACACAATCCATTCCATCAAAACAGACGATCAGACTTTCATTTGGAAAAAAATTCAAAGCAAGGTTTAGAAGGACGACAAATCCAGACACTACAGCAGATTGCATAACCTTGGATTAATAAACCTACAAACCTGAAAACAAATGCCTTTGCTTTTCCCTGTTTTCCTTATAACTCCTACCTTGCAGGAAATCTGCCAGGGACGATACCATTGGTAGAAAGAGCTGAAGTCAACAGTATCAATGTCTAGCTCTTCCTGTTTCACCTTCCTCGTGCACCCATTCCACAAATGCTTTCACGTTTCCTCTCATCTGAGTCATACTCATCCCCAAAATAAAATTTAGGAAGTTTCAAGTGATCCCAAGTATAGCTTTTTAGGAGCTCAATGACCTTTGCTGAGGAGGCAAAGAACTAAAGCATATTGGAGAAATTAACTTTTCCTTTCTTTTCCAATTCCCTCACTTAAAATAGACCCATTAGGACAGGGGTGTCAAACTCAATTTCACTGAGGGCCGCATCAGCATTGCGGTTGCCCTCAGGGGGCCGGGCGGGTGTGGCCAGGGTGGGTGCAGCCTACTGGGTGGGCGTGGAGTGGGTGTGGCCTACTGGGTGGGTGTGGCCATCTCTACATCGTTCGCGTCAAGGGTGCCTGTGGGGGCCTGGGCAGGAGTGGGACAGATCTGAGGATCTCTGGCAGAAGGGGGTGGGACCGGGGCAAGTGCCAAGGCATGGTCCACTGGAGGAGCCTCACTGTTCCTCTCAGGCCATGCAGGCAGGGGGGGGGCTTATGGAGCTAAGTCTGAATGCGTTTCAGCATAGATGGCCACCACAAAATTGTACATTGGCTCCCGGCCGGCCTGGGCCAGGGCCAAGGCAGCGGGGGCTGTTCCCTCACTGTTTCCAGGATGGCTTCGCGGGCCACATGAAACCACTTCGCGGGCCACCTCCAGCCCCCGGGCCTTGTGTTTGACATGTCTGCATTAGGTCTACTAATTAGCTTTTTTTTTTTTTTTTTTTGTAAACTGCTACCAGTAGCAAATGAACTTCTAAACAGGCTAACTGTAGGATATGCAGAAGGAAAGGCAGGCCGAAGGTTGCCAAGCTCTGCTTGAACCACATTATCCCTGAACAAGTTATTACCGGTACTAAGCCCTTTAAAGCAATTTTATAAGGTTAGCCATTGTACACCGGCAACACAGGCAAATCCCTCCTCACAGTAGCTCCTCGAATCTCTGTCCTAGCCCCACCCCAAACTGTGGGCCTCCCAAGGACCGAGTCTCAGGAAAGCCCAGGGATGTGGCGCCAGGAGCAAAGAAAGCAACACAACTGCAATTACCAGAAGAGGTGCTACGGCTGGCAACCCCTCGTTTCAGCTGATCGATTCTGGACTTCCGCTCTCCGGCGATTTCAAGGCATCTCCTGTCTCTGTCGCTGGAACTGCTGTGCAAGATCTTCTTAACCGCAGCCTGGTCATCTCCGCTGCGATGGGCAGAATCGTTAGAGGGCGATCGGGGTCTACTTGAAGTACGGCTCCTGTTGCTACCCAGGCTGCTGCTACGCTTCTGCTCCACAGGGCGGAGGTGAGGGGTTTCTTCAACAACCCCGCGAGAAACTACCTCCATGGTTTCGCCTCGTGTGCGGTGGCTGGTTCTATGGGGCTCCTCAGAAGTCCTTTCTAGAACCGTTTCCCCACGCTCTGGAACGTCTTCGTCTGACCAGTCACTAAACGTCGTGTCCTCCCTCTTGGGCACCACTTCCGCTACTGCGGATTTCTCGGGCGCCGCTTCCACTTCTTCTTTCGCGGTTACGGGTGGCGTCCTGGGACCTTTCTTCTTCTTCTGATGGGGGCCACTGTCTTCCTCAGAAGCCTCAGAATCGCCCTTGGATCTCTTGCGCTTCTTTTCACCGTTTTTCTTTTTCTGACCTTTCTTGGGAGAAAACACTTGAGTTTTCTCTGCCGGGGGCTCACTGATATAGCGCTCTAACCCACCGTCGTCCTCTTTCTTCTTCTTTGCTGTTTTTTTCTGAATTTTAGCTTTCTTCTTGTCCTCGTGCAGCCGGTCTACTGCCTCGTGCTCTTCAGAATCCCGTTTGCTGACGTTATCTTGGATTCGGCTCCTTGAACTCTCATTTCCCTCTCGCTGCTCTCGCTGTTTGTCCCCAGACGTAACCCGTTCTTTGTAATCGCTTTCTTCATAATGTCTCAGGCTTTCCTTTCGCTCTGGCTTTCGGTCACTCTCTTTCCACCGGCTCTGCTTCTCTTCCGAAAGGTGTGAAGGACTAAGTGAGCGTGATTCTTGAGGACGCACAACCTGACTCAATAAACGCCGTTTTTCATCTACAAAAAAGAAAATGCGTCACGGCACACCATTTTGGAACAAACCCTTATATCTAGGAATATTCTTTAACTTACAGCAAACAAGAAAATATTCCGGCTGAACTATTTGTTGTGAGAAGAGGACATTATTATGTACGATTGGAGGCTTGACATGAAAGTTACTTGTAGGAAAAATCATCAGCACGTATAGACATTCTTCTTCTCCTGCTAAAAATACATCCCTCCTCTCCAAAGCCAAATGAATTTTAAAAAATCGGTTCTAAAGTCAGATTGTTAAACAATACTGATTCATAGAAGGCACTTTGGCCTTCTAAACAATGGCAATATCAAAAAATTACTCTATTCCACAATGTAATTAAAAGGGACAAACAATAAAGCAAGAGTGACCTGGATTATTATTATTATTATTATTATTATTATTATTATTATTATTATTATTATTATTATTTACATTGGATTTATGAAAGAGATTTGTTAAAAGTTTTGAAATTGTTGTGAGAAAAGACAAAGAAGAAATGAAATCAAGTTCTACAACATTATATGAATGAACTAAACATTAAGATTGTGAGAAGTAGAAAGAAGGAAGTAGGCCATAGTTGCAGCCACCACAGCATCCCCACAAACATGTCATTGTAATGTGGGCACTCGGCAAGCAGCTCACAATTAGGATGTGGTCATGTGATCTCCATTTGCGATGTTCATTGCCAACTTTGGAAAAACAAAGTCAATGGGGAAGCGTGCAGGAGACTGAAAATGGTGATCATCTGACTTTGGGATGGTGAACACGTAGAATTCACCTAATAATGGCAATAGCGGCTGCCATTGTAAGTCAAAGCAGCCATGTCACATTGTGCCTTACAACCATGTTGCTTAATGATGGAATTCCTGGTCCCAATTACCATTGGTGAGGACTACTTGTAAATACTTCTATATATAAAGAGTTCAACTGCTCAGTTTAGCTTAATTTCCTCAGATGCAGATGGCCACTGGTGTCACATGATGTTCTAGGTACTAAAATAAGGGACCAACAAATTAATAAATAAATGGTCAAAATCTTGCCAAATCTCAAAAAACTTGTAAATTAGAAAAGGCTGCAATCTCACAAGTTTTGAAGGTTGGCAGGCACTATCTTAGAACAGAGTGGGTGTTGTGTTCATAGGAACTGTGTGGCCAACTCCTGCTATTAAGTACATGCTTTCACTCACTCTGATCCTCTCCACTATTGTAGGCATCGCTATCAGGTGAATGTTCACGGCGGCGTTTAGGAGATTTCCGAGGGCTGGGGCTACTTTCGTTTCTGTGACGCTTTCTGCGTTAGATAAAAAGGAAACGTAAGTCATTAAACTCCAGGTACTTAAGTTCTAAGGAATATCATCCATTTCTACCATAAATACAAACAGGACTGTTACACACCATCTTTTAAAATTTAAATTGAACGTCAAAAATCCTCTTTTCAAAAAAAAAAAAAAAACTTTTACAGGAAGACATATGAACTATCAATGTTTGGATAATGTTGTCTACAGCTCATTCATTCCATTTACTGTCTCATGCTGCATAATTATTTATTTTCTTTAAAAAGAAACTCACTTTGATTTTCTCTCTTCACGACTGTCTCTTGTGATCCTTTCTTCACGGACATCTTCTCGCTTGTCCCTGCGTTCTTCTCTTCCTCTCTCTTTGTCATCCCACTCTCTCTGTCGTTCCCTTTCTTTCTCTCTTTCCCGGCCGCGCTCTCTTTCCCTTTCTCGTTCTCTTTCTCTTTCCCGTTCTCTTTCTCGCTCCCTTTCCCGTTCTCGCTCCCGTTCTCTGTCATGGTCTCTATCCCGTTCACGTTCTCTGTCCTTATCTCTTTCTCTCTCACGTTCTCGCTCACGGGCCCGATCGCGTTCTGCTTCTCTCTCTCTTTCCCTCTCCCTTTCTCGCTCCCTAGTTCTTTCATCCCTCCTATCTTCATTCCTCTCTACTCTTCGTTCTTCTAATCTTTCATCACGATCGATATCATCATTTCTTCCCTGGTGTCGTATGGGTGAGCTTTGCCTCTGATCTGTAATGACAAACAGGTTTTAATTCCAATTTATAATCATCTAATTCAGTTTCCAATATTTGTGTACACTAATGTTTTGATGTTAAATCAGTGCCACAGTTTCAAAATAATTAATTCTGCAGATGTTATTTAGGCTGGGTGTCCATAACGATAAAAATCTATAGAGATGGAAGGTTGAGGGGGAAATGACAAAAAAACACCCTGCATCTAATATTTCTTTAGGAAATTTGCCCAGTAAACAATACTGTGCTAAATGAGCTGGCTAATTAGTAGTGTTTGTAATTAAAGTTCATGAAGTCAGTGTTGTCTCCTGCAACCAAGATCACTGACAGTGAAAGATCATAATTCATGAGTAACTGAAACAATTTTAACTTTGTTAATCCGAAGCCTAAATCATGAAATAGTCTGCTATCAAAATACAATGAAAAGATTATTGGTAAAGCTGCCATACCTATTAATGATGGTTTAATCTTTTTTTTAATCCTTTCCTAGAACATTACAATATTATTCTCTGACAATCTATCTGACATAATTTTTTAAAATATATAAATTTAAATTTAATTAAATACAAATAAATCCTCTCTCACTTTGGGCAATCCCCTTTAAATGTCCTGTACTAAGGGTCTCATGGGAAGAAATAAAAGATGCAGTCAAAGAAATTATGAGATTACTTTCGCTTTATACAGTTTTAAATTAGTAGCAAACTACTATAAGCTACTTATGAAGACCAATAAAAATCGGGATACAATATGGTAAACTTGTAGTCCTCCAGATGCTATTAAATTCAATGCCTAGCATCCCCGATATTAGCCCTACAACGTTAATTTATAAGAACTATATTCATCAACAGAAAAGCAGGGACAACCGTATACCTTCTTAGCTAATGACACATGTGCATTTTGGAGAACGAACTTTAGACAATGAAATATTTGAAATGGAACTTCTTTGGTGCCATCCTAATCTGACACATTAATTGCAATACAGGCAGTCCTCGAGTTATGACCAGCGTTGAGCCCAAAATTTACGTTGCTAAGTGAAACATTTGCGAAGTGAGTTTGCCCCATTTTACGACTTTTGCCACAGTTGTTAAGTGAATCATTGTATTTGTTAAGTTAGCAACGTGGATTCCCCCGTGGACTTTGCTCGTCAGAAGGTCACAAAAGCTGATCATATGACCCCGGGACACGGCAACCGTCGTAAGTATGAACCAGTTGCCAAGCATCTGAATTCTGACCATGTGCGACCATGGGGATACTGCAATGGTTGTGTGAGAAATGGTCATAAGTCACTTTTTTCAGTGCTGCTCTAACTTTGAACGGTCACTAAATGAACTGTTGTAAGTCGAGGACTATCTGTATTATTTATCCCACAATAGAGCCTATTGCCCGTTCTCCCGACAAGAGAAGGACAAAGCTCTGTTGCTTTATCAGACCCAGTCTGCTTCTTTGCTCACAGTTCTTCTACTCTTGTGTTTTGCTACCTTGGACACGCAAGAGTGGCATGTGTGAGCCCTAGCTTTTCACAGCTACATTCACCTTTAATGCTATTCTACTATTATGTCCTTTTAGAAAGACTCAATAAGTTAATGGTAAAAAAAAGAAACTCATAAACCCTGAAGAGTAAGTACTTGCCTCTTTCTCTATTGTCACGCTTATCCCTTTCTCCGTGTCTTCTTTCAAAAGAAGAATCTCTTGCATGTTCACGGCTTTCATAGCGATCCCTTTCAGGGTAATTGCTCCGTGATTCCCAGCTCTCATGGTAGCTAGTACTAGAATTATGGCTATCAACTTGAGAGGCTCTTGTTCCTCGATTGCCTGTTGAAAACAGATACAGGAAAACATGGAAGAATCTCTGCGGCCAGAATTAGCTACTACAGATTTATTAAAAGAACTGTTACTTCATAAAAGGATTTGTAAATTATGTACGAGAACCGCCAATACGCACTCAGGCAAGTTAAAATGCAATTCCTGATCTAGGATGGTAATTTGTGGAATACATTTGCCATAAAAGGCCTAACAATAAGAAAGTTTTGCTTAAAAGCCCCGTCCTTTTCAATTAATATAAATTTCAAACTGCAGAAATCCATATGCAGAAATCTAAGCAACTTAAGAGCTGTGGGCTTGCAACTCCTCAACTGAGCCTAGATCAAACTCTGTGGTGAATTAAAAAGAATTCAGATTCAGAAAACTAATACTGAAGAGAAAAAAAATCACAAGCCGAAACAAAAACCAGTACTAAGAAAAGGGAAGCCTTGTTTGACCATAACAGAAAGGTTTAAAATCATCTGGCAAACAATCCTTCCTTAAGCAAAAGCTAATCTTTAGATTAATTTTCAACAGTTTTGCTTTAGCAAAGAAGCCTGCATTGACTCAATCTCCTAAATTGCCATTTCAGGAGCCAATTCATTTCATATCAGTGAATTAAAGAAGATGATCTCCTCAACAGCAGTGTCTGACTAAACTTAACTAATCTTCCTTTAAAATAAATAGGGCAATTTTCTTTCTTATTAAAAGGCGAAATCCATGTGATAATTACTGCCATCCATTCCACATCATTTAATAAGTTTTAAGAAATACATGCATTACATGCACTTGCATTATGGATAATGGTGACTAAATTTGGCGAAGTCATAAAAAAAATTAGCTGTAGATTAGTTTATTTCTACCCTATTGATTAAACAGATATTTGTGTAAATGAATAGTGTAACACTCCCGATTATTTCATGTATTATATACCCTTGTCTGTTAATTCAGGACCTCTCCCTCTACTTCTTCCAGATGTTCTGGATTCATTTCTCGTTTCACTTCTTGAGTCCGTCCGAGTTTCAGCACGAGAACTATCTTCTCTGCCGTGGGCTCTTCCATAGCTGCGCGATTCCTCCAAATACTGCTCCTCTTTCTTATGTTCTCGACACTCTCTGTCTCTGTAGTCGTGTGAATCGCGTGTAGAACGCAGGTCCCTCTGATCCCGACTTTCTTTATTGTCTCTACTGCAATCCCTCGCGTCCCTCGCGTCCCGAGATTCTCTTGGATCTCTGCGTTCTCTGTTATCTCTGGTTTCCCTCCGATCCCGTCCATCCCTGGATTCTCGATCATCTCTGTGGTCTCTGGGGGTGCTTTGCTCTTGGTCATAGTCACGTTCATCCCTATTGTCTCTTCCCCTTTTTCCTCTCGTTTCTGGAAGTAAAATAAATGCACATGTGGATGTATGATCAACTTAACAGTATTAAAAAGCATGGGGAAAACATGAAAAAGAAAAACATTTCAAGGGATTTTTTTTGTAGTAGATAACACATCTTTATGTTTCATGCTAATTAAGCCTAATTCTTATCCTACCGGCTGCTTGTCTTAAGACCTTTCTATTCCCTAATCCAAAAAGTTCTAAAAAGTCCTACTCCCCCACTCTGAAAGTCTGCAGAATATTTTATTTAATGTCCACATTCAGAATAAAAGTAGAAAAATGGTTCTGAAAAACACTTTGGAAAGCAGATGCTCCATGGCTCTAGCAGTGCCTTTTCAAACTAACAAATTTCATTTAAAGGCATAAACAAATGAGGACTCATTGGAAAAGACCCTGATGTTGGGAAAGACTGAAGGCAAAAGGAGAAGGGGACGGCAGAGGATGAGACGGTTAGAGAGGGTCACTGACGCAGTGGGCATGCCTTTGGGCAGACTCCTGGAGACAGTGGAGGACAGGGGGTCCTGGCGTGCTATGGTCCATGGGATTGTGAAGAGTTGGACAAGACTTAGTGACTGAACAACGATTAACAATAAACTTTCATAAACCACAATTCAATTCACCAGATACATGGAGTAGTTCCACTGATATATGATTCAAACAGGGATGAGGCAGGGAAGAGTAGCTTTTCTGGGGACCCAGAAAATCCTGAACATCTTGGAAAAGAGGATCTATTTGGAAGGAAAGGAAAGAGTCCACTGCAAATAATAAATCTACAAGGGCCCAGAAAGAGCAGCAGTTGGCACTGTGTACATAACTCCTGAGTTTATTCTGAGAGTTTTCCAGATTCTTCCCACATAGCATACCATGTATCTACCGTACGTAAAACTACAGTATTGTTGAAAGAGCATATTTTGATTTCTTTAAAAAGAAACTACATTTTTATGATATTCTTTATCTAGCAGTAATAATATAGTTTCACCTACAGCAGAACTTAGAATTAAGGCTCTCCGGGATCTTTGTTCAGAAACTGTGAATTCAAATTAATGAGGTCTACAAATGTTCATTTGTTCAAACTACACCATTCTGACATACTATTACATGCTTCCCCCTCCCGGGGGACTCACCTGGAAAAGATCCGTCTCCTCTCTGCTGCTGTTTCTGCCGCCGCCTGGATTTAAGGCCGGGGAACGCTTTCGCACACACACCCCGCGGCCTGATCCAGGCTCCGGAGCCCTTTCCCAGGCCGCTGCCGCCCAGATTTGAGGTCGGGGAACACTTCCGCAGGCTCTGCTACCCAGATTTGAGGCTGGGGAACACTTCCGCAACCCCCCGCGGTTCGATCGGATGTGGAAAATGCCTCTGGAGCCCGGATCTCGCCGTGGGGGGGGCAGAAGCGTCCCCCGGCCTTCAGATCTGGGCCACAGCAGCCTGGAAAAGGCCTCCGGAGTCCCGATCCAGCCACTGGAGTCCCATGGAATCGTCCCCAGCTTCGGTTCCATTCTCCGTTGCAGAGAACAGAGGCCTAAAGTACCATGAGATCACGCGAGATCAGTAGTGTGAGATCTCGCCCCACTGATCTCGCGTCATCTTGTGTTACTTTAGGCCTCCATTCTCTGCGAATGCACTGAAGGCCTGGAGCAGCCAAGAAAGCGAAGGATTTCGATCTTCGTAGGGTGAGTATTGAAGGCCTGGTGCCTAGGGAGACCCGGGTTGGGGGTGGGGAGGGAGGGAATAACCAGGGTGAATGTTGCTGAGCCACTGCAGTCGCTCGTAAGGGCGAACAACTGCAGTGGTGCTGCAATATTCGTAACTTCGATACTTGCTCGTAAGGACTAGAGGGCGCTTATCACATAACTTTGAACAAGTGTTAAGTGAATGCTCATAACTCAGGGATTACATGTATTATATACATTTTAATAATAGCTTCCTACAAAAGATGGGACCTCAACATGATGTTTTGCAGACATGCAGGGAAAGTCTGAGTTTGATCAATGTCCATTATTCTCAAGATTTGGTGAAGAAACTGACAACATGATAGTGGCATTCTGTGTCCCAACTAAATGATGCTGCTTATAATTTTATACCTGCTGATAAAGATTTCTAGGAAAAGCAGAAACAAACATATTTTTTTTCATTTTTACAGAAGAAATCAAGCTTTCCAATCCCTGGATTATGTAAGACTCAATTTAGATAAATTCAAGGTTACACATATTTAAATGTATGCTACATTTTTAGTCGAGTATATAACATTTATATTACCAGTGTTTTGTTTTGTTTTTTTTAAAAAGAATTACATTAATTGGACAGGAATCCCTCTTATGCCAAGACTGGTTTATGTGAGGCTTTCTAGAAAAAGAATGGTTCCATTAAATGGGGACTGTCTTTATGGTTACTCATACCATCTCTTCTTTCATGGTGACGATCGTGTGATTGTGAAATCCGCTCGTGATCATGCCGGCTTCTCTCTCTAACTGGTGAACGACGCCTGGAAGACGCCTGTTTTTGCTGTGGAGAAGGCGATGCTCGGTGAGGATAAGGAGAGGAAGATCGACCTACAGGTGGGGAAGTTGTTCTTTTATAAGAGGGCGAAGGAGTCCTTTTGTGACGTGGCGATGGGGAACGTCTTTGAATAGAAGAACCCGACTGAGATGAAGAGGAATGATGCCTCGACGACACGGGAGAATGATGCTGTGTTGGGGGTGAAGCAGACCTGCAGACACAAAACTGTATAAACATCTTGGTGCTACATACATTTTGAGCGCTGTCATGCATACCTTTATAATTGTTCCTTGCTAAAATTGCATTCGGATCGGCTCCAAAAGTACTAGCAGAAGTTCCATAGCCAAGCTGATTCCTGCCTGGCACACAATTTTCCTTGCTAGGCATTTGCTTTCATTAATATCTGAACAGTATGTTTGGCTTTGGGTGGTTTAAAAATAAGAAATATTCAAATCATTTTTAAATATCCATATACTGTATACCAAACAACAGATGTTCCCTGGGCAAATTCTGTTAGATTAAAGGTCAATTTTCATCTTCTTACCTATAAGCATTTCTCAAAGCTCATGGTTTCACCCTGCGTGTAGAACACCCTATATATATATATAGCATTACTTCTTCTATGGCCAGTACAGGATGATTATTTCTAACCTGCCTCAGGCAGCCATGAAAGGCTTGCATCCCAACTATGAGAAGAGGCTACCATCCAAAACAGGTGGGGGCATCCCTTACTATGGGGAAATCTGCAAAATTCTCTGCAATAAACACACATATACTCGTGTCTCCCACATAGCAATTAGGCTTTAGAATAAAAATTGAGGAAGAACCAGCTTTTAAAGAAGATCTTAGGAGCTGATAAGAGAACGGTTAGCCCTTTTTCCTCAGCATTGATTTCCCTTCAAAAATGTTCTCCCAAAACCAAGGATTTTAAATACCCCCCCCCACACACACACACACTTATTCTTTATTGGGAGCTGGTGCATGTAGGTGAAGAATATATCTTCCTTGCCCAGCAGTCACTCCCAAATATAAAAACAATCTGTTTCATGTAGCAATAAAACTTTGAAATAGCTGTCAGTGATAACAGTACAAGACCATATTAAAACCTGAAGTGTAAAAAAAAAATCAGCCCCTGAAATGAAATGTGTTTTTTTTATTAAAAAAAAGAGGTGGGGGGGGTAGGAGAGTATCGAGTCTCAGAATATCCAACGGGGAAGGGGAAGGAATGAGTACTAGTTTGGGGACTTTAATGAGTTGTGTGTAGGACAGAGGTTACCCGTGCTTGGTATGCTATGATTAAATTGTGCTTGTTTTCAATCCTTCCTAATGTTTAAAAATTTATGTTTTATTACATAAATATAAAATATGGGTTTTTGGTTTTTTTTTACATTTTACCTTTCAGGTGTAGGGAGTGAGCAATTACACTGCAAAAACAAGCAGACCCTACAACCATGTGGGACAAACAGAGAACGAGAGGCAGATTTATCATTTTACAAAGAGAATCAAAGCCAGATGGTGACCTTGGGCTAATCGCTCTCAGCCCAGCCCATCTCATCTCACAGGGTTTTTGTTATGGGAAAAATAAGAGGAGAAAGGAGTACTATGTGAGCTTGCTACCTTGAGTTATTTATAACAAGTAATAAAGGTGGGATAAAAATGTAATAAAATTTAGCTTTCACACTGGAGCAAACTCTCATGAATAAAACACATACACATAAAATAACAACACACAAGCACATTTAAAAAAAAAAAATCCTACCTGCGAGGGGGTGAAAAAGAATGCTTATGGCTGCTGGACTTAGCTGGAGCCCAAGACGTCTGCCTTCTTCTTGTGGCAGGAGAATACTCTCGTGAAGAAGAATTGCTACCAGAATGGTCTTCTGGACTAGGTGAACGTCTCTGTCTGTGGGAGCTTTCTGAGGGATCCCTGAGGAATATTCATACAGCCAAACATATAGAACATTGTCATTAAAACAACAGCATGGATACTGTATTTATAGCCCTAGGCGGCATGTCTCCACTTAAGGGAGAAACATGCTCCTTCCTAGAAAACATACTATAACTGCCAGTTTGGCGTCACTTCTTCTCCAAAGCACCAGGAGGTGGGACAAGAAATAAAGGGTGGAAGCTTGTTAAAAAGAGATATTTTTTTTCTGACAGTGAAAACAATTAAATCAATAAAATAGCTTGCGTCTTGCAGTGGTTGATGCACCATCGCTGGAGGTTTTCAAAAATAGACTGGACAACCATTGGACCAAGATAATGTAAGGTTTCCTGCTTTGAGCAGGGGATTGGATATAGGACCTCTGAGGTCCCTTCCAGCCCTATGATTCTATGTTCTATGATTAAGGTGGTGGCCTAGAAACCAGGAGAGGATACGTTCCAGCCTCACTTTAGTATGAAAACTGCTGGATGAGAGTCACTCTCTCTCTCAACTCAACCCACATTATAGGATTGTTGTTACGGGCAAAATAGGAGGAGGGAGGAATATTGGTATGTTTATTGTGTTAAGTTACTTATAAATAATAAAGGTGGGATAAAAAAAATCTAAAAAAAATTGTCAGGGATCTAAAGATGGAAGTAACTGATTGCTATCTATTCCCACAAATTAAAAAAAAAATGACAAGCCACTGAAGGTTTGGTGCCAGCAAGACATCTGCATGTCGGGAGCCACACTCAACTCTCTTTAAGCGGGTCGGAGGGGTATTTCCATTGAGGAAGTGATTTCCTTTCCCATTTTCTCACAGACAAAGCCCATTTGTCTTACATTTGTTTTGGAAGACGGAGGGATTCTTTGACGCCCATTTTGGGAATGCATGAGGAATGACACAGAGAGAAAGAGGATAACAAAATTGGGTTGAGCAAGACCATTGCTGCTTGCTGAATATTATGTTTTGCTCTAGCCCAGGGGTTGGCAACCTTGGCTCTTTTATGACTCGTGGACTTCAACTCCCAGAATTCCTGAGCCAGCCGTGCTGAGGGGAAAGGGAGAGGTTTCCAAGCTGAGCTATGCTAGCTCAGGAATTCTGGGAGTTGAAGTCCACGAGTCATAAAAGAGCCAAGGTTGCCTATACTCCTGCTCTAGCCCTTTAGGACTAACCTGAAGATGTCTGAACAAAATGATAATACCCAAAAAATAAACAAACTGTATTTTACCTTTGCTTCTCTTTTTTTTCTTTATTGTGCCTCTCAAAATCACGTCCTCTTTCTTTTATCTCCTTTGGCTTTTCTTCTACCCTCTCTTTAGCTTTATATTTTTCCTTATGTTTTTTCCCTTGGGTAGAGTCTTCCTGCACTGGAGGTGGTGGGCTAGGCGTGCGAGGACCTCTCTTTTTATTGTGGCTGTTTTTTGAATTTCTAAAAGCCAATACACAAACCGGTATTTTAAAAAGTTAAATCAGCTTGTATTATAACAATGCCTAAGTGCCCACGCAGCATTTTCTAACATCTAAAGTACAAAAGTGATCTAACTGCTGAGCACACAAACATTACATTAAATGTCCGCCTGAGGCCTCCCACAGTCATTCAAATGAACAATTGCAGTCCTTGATGGGGTTGCCGTGGATAAATCTTCTGCATGTGCCTCTGCCCAAGAGCTGGTTACATATGCCTACCTGCTACACAAACTTCCATTTGGCAAAACTGTACACATAAAGAGCGAAATCCAATCACTCAGGAGAAAAGAAATTAACCTTCCCATCTACATCTCGAAGGTGTTTTTTTAGGAGACAACTGGACTTTGTTTTTCTTTGAAGGCGCACCACTCAGGTGACCCTGAGGACACAGGTAAACCTCCAAATGGCTTCAATGACTCTCTAAAAGAAGGCAAATGACCAGCTGTCTGCAAGGAATATAAATCCTTCCATTCCTCACCATCCAGTCAGAGCTGAAGAAGCTTCTTGGATGAGAAGCGAAACGTCTTCAAAGAAAAACAAGAAAGTCCAGTTGCCTCCTGAAAAAAGCACCTTTGGGACAACCATGACCGGGATGACTGGGAATCTCCATAGACATTTCCCGTATACATCCTCAGAACTTGCTTCAGAGTATATGCCAAAGCAGATCTGCAGGGAACTACATTGAGGGGAAAGCAGAGGAGAAACCCTTATTATTTATTTATTATTTATTATTTCAATTTATATCCCGCCCTTCTCCCGAAGGACTCAGGGCGGCTCACAACATTATTAAAACAAAGAAAGACCCACACACCCCACCGAATAAAACCAAATTAAAACCAAAATTTTTATGTTGTGATAATTAACTAAAGATTTTTTGGGTCAAATTTTTAGGAGGGATCCGGTCCGGGCGAACAACCTTTTCGGTACAGAACTCCCGCGCCGCCTTTCATTCCTCTAGGCCTTATTAGGCCTAGAGCCCCCCATCAAGCAAGGTCTCCCGTCCCCGTGGGTGTCTCTTCCGGGAGGGGGACCCCCAGCGGTCGGAACAGTACATTCGGTCTCCTCCCCAACCTTTTGGGCACCAGAGTCCGGTTCTGTGGAGAGAGGTTATTCCACGGACCGGAGAGTGCTGCCTGCATCCCACAGGTGGGGCTTTGGTTGTTTGTGCGGCCCGGTTGCTGGCATGCCACGGCCCAATATTGGTCCACAGACTGGGGATTGGGGACCCCTGATGTAAGCGGTCTTCACCTAAAAACCAGGTCTAGAATCAACACCAGGCGTTTAGCATTTTACAAGTTTCGTAGAAGTCTCCCTCACAAAAATCCTACTCCATATAAAACCTTAGCTTCCCAATATTGCTGGTCACCTCCACGTTGGGAATACCCCCACGGAGCCATAAGACTGCTTGGCAAACAAAAGCACAAACCCACAACAACAACCATCAGGATAAGAGATAGCCATTTTATTATAAAATATGCCAATCTACCTACCTCTGTTGCTCCAGGAGTGGGGAAGAGACCGCTGAAACCTTCTTCTCCCTCTTAGCGGCAGTGGAGGAAGATTTAGGGCTTGTCCTCAATTTTGGAGATTTACTTGATTTTCTCGGTGAAGGCGAGGATGACAATTTTGATCTAACCGCCTCAGGAGAAATCTTAAAAGGAAACAAATTAGTATTTTATAAAACCTATAATGATCTTGCCATAGATAAGAACCAGGTATCAATAAAATTGATCCATAGCACATGCATATGTAGCCTCTAACAACCACTGAAGTACAAAAATTCAGTAAATTTTAAATTCCATTATGTATTTGGCAAGAAAACAAATTGATACAGGCATTCATCAGACATTTTAAAATGTAGTCGATTAAAACATCAATACATGTCCTCAGCTTTCCATTCTGGTAGGAGTCCTGTAACAGTTCAGATTCAGAAGTATGGCGAGGGTATGTATGTGTGCATAGCATCTATATGGCATTAACAATCATTCTTTCTCACACACACACACACACACACACACACACACACACACACGTGTGTGTATATATCTGACTAACAGGAAATATTACCCTGAAGGTTTGTTAATTACATCGTTCAATAATGTCCACTCATTTAGTTATGTATGACTACGCAGCGATTCTTTTCAAGATACAAACCTCTTTTTTGATTACTATTTCTTCTCTTCTATCCATGTTTTCTTCTTCAAGCTTCATTAACTCTCTCTGGATCTTCTGGCGCTTCATTTCCAAAGACAATTCATGGTCATAATCATAATTAACATCTCCGTTATCAGAATCTTAAGTTATGAAAAAGAAGGCAGGAAGGGCGAAGGGAACAAAGCCAGTTAGTGAACCCTTTCTTTATACAAGTACACTTTAAAAAGTAGCCATAATTCAATATATACTGGCATTATGGTTTCACAGGATTCATTTAAGACTAATTCCAATTACGCAGTGAACATGATTTTTGAATGTGATGGCAGTAGTGTAAGCAGATTCAAAAGAGAGTATGTGTTTTCTCCATTTAATTCTTGAAACAATCTGTATTCTCATAGTCTAGCCATAAACTGACTTAAATGCAAATCTAAATTTTCTTTCCAAAGGGAAAAGAAATAAAAAATATTTATAACAGGAAGAGAGGAACAGAAACAAGTCCCTTTGCTATTGCTTCTGTACTCCCAAATTGGCTCTTTTAGCCCTAAAGAGGCCATTAGTGTATTAATCAGAATCAGTAACCTCTGCAATTAAATCCCTCAGTCTTGTCCTCTTCTTCATACGTGAACATAGTCCCCTCCCAGGTCCTCCTTTTGCCCTCTTTTATGCTGCTTTTGCTTTCCTGAGTTAAGTAGCAACAGCATACAAGAGTTTGCTCTTCTAGAAATTTGCATACTAATGACATCTCAAACAAGGCAAGACCAGGAGTGCATCCTAGTGCATCCAAGGGTTGTCATTAAATAATCTATAAATGAATGGTACCACGCAAAGAGGTAATCCTCATTTACCGACCATTTGTTCAGCAAAGTTACGATGGTACTGAAAGAATAACTTTATGATCATTTACAATCATCACAACAGTCCCTCAGTCATATGACTGCCATTACAGTCAGTATGTGTTATCCTGTGCCTGAACTGCATTCTCCCTCCCCCCCCCAAACACACACACATTGCAGAGCAGATGGACTGTAGAGAAGAGACTGCAAACAAGCAAACTGTTGGCTCTTCCACACGTTGAAAACAATGCAACCGTGCTGGCAGTCTAGGACTGAGGCAGTCTGGGACTGGGAGCCGTGGGTGCACTATGCAAACAGTTTGCACTACTCACTTGAAATCTCTTTCTCTCCGATCTCTCTGCTCTGTGGCGTGATGGGGGAGTGATTTCTGTAGGCTACATAAATAGCTTATAGTATTATTTTGAAATCCAAAACAGAGCACTCTGTGGGATAAAGAAAAGTAGAGAAACGGGAGAGGAAGAGAATAATCTGTTTGCTCTTCTATGCATCAAAAGCAATGCAATCACACTGGCAACTGGGGATAAGAGCTGTGGACACACAACACAAGCAGCTTAGAGTATTCTCTTGAACTTTCCTCTCCTCCCATTTCTCCACTCTACAGGGGTAGGGGAGAGATAAGAAAAATCAAACGATTTCTGGAGGCAATCTATCTTTTGCCTGACCTTTGTAAAAGGTCTAGAATGGCAAGTCAGAATACATGTTAATTTGTTTGCAAGGTTTAATGGCATATTCTATTTACCGTCTCTATTTGTTTCCCAGTCAGGATTGTCTTCTTCACTTTCTGGTGTCCTTTCTTTAGTAATTTTAATATCTTCTTTTCCCCGGTGCCTCCCTCTTGTAGACTCTTTCTACAGAAGAAAACATTAAAAAGTTACTTAGCGTTTTTCAAAACAGAACATGAAATCTATTTAAGTTTTATCTGTTGGGGTGTTAAGTTCACAGCTGACTTCATAACTCAAGTTTCTTAACTTTCAAAAACTGTACGGTGAAATATTAAAATTGATAAAAAATATTCCGATACATTTAATAAGATATATTAAGAAACCTACTCAGAAAAGAGTATAACTCCAGACCAAAGGCTAAACTGTGGCTTAGAATTCCAGAAGATAAGCAGAAGCAAGCCCTTGGTTTTAAAGTCCTTGAATATCAATATGAAACTGAAGGCTAATACTTGGACAAAGCTCTTAGCTCATGGGTAATTTCAAAAAATGTCCTACACTCAGATGTCCAACTGTTAGTTGCTACTTCATTCCCTTCATGCAAGTTTAAACTCTGGACATTGCCGTTAATCTAAATACTCTATAATGTGTGAAATAAAAGCTGTGGCAAGCAGCATTTAAAAAAGAAACCACAATTTGGAAGCCAGTTTTTAAAAGAGGCTTTAGGATTGTTTCCTAATGATCTGCTCCCATTGCACATTATGGGAAGCAGCAGTTAAGGGAAATACACAACGGCAGCAATGGGGCAACCTAGATATGCAAAGGACTTCTTTATCTCTTAAAATTAGATCCCTCAAAGTAGGGCTGTATTTTACTGAAGGCACACTCTGTTCACAAATAAAAAATTGGAATTATAATTGAATGCTACATTTTGTAACCTATGAATGTCTATAGAATTTAAAATAGAAGTTTAGGAAGGATAAACCAAGTGGGAAAGTATTCAAAACCCCAAAATTCATGGTTGCATGTTCTTTTACACTAATACATTTCTAAAATAACTTTTGTTCTGGCTGATGTCAACCTTTAGCGACCACATGGATAGATTTTTCTCTAAGATGATCAATCCCCAACCTGGTCCTGCAAGTCTTCCAATGATACCTTTCGATTTATAGGCTTCTAACATTGAAATATATAAAATGTGCACAAAATATGCATTTTAAAACAACTACACAATGCCCTTTCCCAATGTTGTCACCTTCTGCTGATGGTTCTAATAAACTTCCCTACATCTCTACAGTTGCATGAAAAAGTAATCCCTGGTCAAATGATATTTTCCACTGAACCTCTAAGCGAAAAGAAGCTAACACCTCTACACGATAACAAAGTTTAACTTTGTAAACAACATAGTTCAGCAAATCTGAATGCATCTATATAAAGGAAGTTATTTATAAATTCAACAATTTAAAAAGAGAGTAGGGCAGACGAAAAGGTTTGGACGCCCTTCCAGTTGATACAGTAATACTTTTTTTTTAAATGTAGTTGTTAGTAAGGCTCCAAAAAGTTAACTGATTCTTTAGACCTACAGTTAGCCAGGTGAACCCACTTCCACAGCTGAATAAATACTGAACCTTCTATCCTCTCTGATTGTGATTATTCTTCTGTCTATTTTCAACAACTATGGGAACATCTAAGCAGCCGTCTCGAGCATTTGAAAACAAAGACAATTCACTCTTATCAAGTATAGGAAGGCTGTAACCGTATCTGGTAAGTTTAACAATGAGCAATAGGTTTAAGAAATGGAAATCACTTGAAACTGTTGAGATTATGGTAAGATCTGTAAAAAAAATTATGCTGGAAAAGTGGTCAAATCTTTAAAAGAGAACTCACAGATCATTGCTACTGACATGCTGAAAAGCTAAGAACAAAATACTGGAATATTCATCTGCAGGTTTATACAACGATGAGCATGAGAAAATTATCAGAAAAAAGTACTCTGATCTCACCACAAAAATCATATACTGATGTAAGCCTTGGCAAACCTAAAATGTTTTTGAAATGAAGAGCTTTGGACATTTAACTGTTTGCCCACAACTACAAGATATATTTGGAGAAAAAAAGACAAAACATTTGAAAACAAACAAACACTTTCTTAACTATCATGCATAGTGGTGGCTCTATTATGATTTGAGGTTATTCAGGAGCCAGTGCCACAATATATTGTCTACAGAGAAGGAAGAATGGCTTCAGCTTTCTATCAACATAACCTAGAAGCTAATACCTCACCGTTGATGAAGAAACTGAAGCTGAAGATATTTCAGGAGGTCAATCAAACATGCCTCCCAATCCAACATGGCATACAAGCCAGTCAAAGTTGCCCTAATCTACAAGATGGGTGGAATGAATGAATGAATGAATGAGTGAGTGAGTGAATGAAAGAATGAGTGAATGAATACTGCCTTGCTTAGCAACAGAAAATTCTGGTCCCAATTGTGGCCTTAAATTGAGGACTATCTATAAAGCATAAGAGTTCAAAAAGATGATAAATTATAAGAAATAATAATTAAACAAGGAACTTTAGTTAATTTCTTACAATGTGCAGATAATGCTCTCATGGAACACATTATGGAAACTACTATTCTGTTACATCTGGAAGGAATTTTAAAAAATCTTATTATTCAGTTCTAAACAAAAATCCTATTATTCAATCTCTCAATCACTAACACAAGATTAACAAGATACAAAATGTTTAAATTTTCAGTTACTTTTTAAGCAGGGCAGTACAATATGATTATCACTGTTATATCAGCAACAATCACACTAAATTAACAAGTTAAACACGTATTTAAATAATACAAAACAAAGTGTATCTCCTCAAATACAGATTCTTAATGACAATTTCCCCAGCTGAATCAGCCAGTTTTCCTATCCAAAATAACAAGACTTCCACACTTTGATTTAATTTAGAACTTTCTAACAAATAATGCAATCTAACACTGCTGATTATTCCAACTTCCTGCAACGATTTAAAGATATAAGCTGGTATTTTATTATTTATTTATTATATTTATATGCTGCCCATCTCTCTGCCACATGACCCTGAAAAAACTACAGAGTCATATATAAGTGTGAAAAACTCAGGCAAAGATACTTCACTTGAGTAAAACGTATTTGAAAAGACTTAGAAATTGAAGTGACCATGAGCATGAGCCCCACATGGCCAAATTAAAACTATTCAGTCATTCAATAAATTAGGTATTTACAGTGAGATTCTTCTCTTTGTATAACAACACATAGCAACGTTCCCACAAACTCCTCCAGGCAGTCCTCGTTGAACAACCACTTGTTCAGTAACTGTTCAAACTTGAAACAGCACTAAATGAGTGGTACTTACGGGCAGTCCTTGAAGTGCTGGCCATCACATCATCCCCATGGCCACACGATCGCAATCTGAGTGCTCAATGCCTGCCTCACAATTACAACATCACAGCAGGTCATGGTCACCATTTGCAACCTTCTTTGCTGGCTTCTGACAAGCAGTCGTTGGGGAAGACGGCCGTGGGGGGTTACAAGTGATCACCATGTGGTGTTCTTGCTTAAGGACCATAGTGATTCATTTAACATCAATGAGAGGGATGCTAGAATTGCCATCGTGTTTTACGACATCGTGCTTTATGACTGTGTGGCTCAGTGATGGCAATTCCAGTCCCAATGGCTGTGGTTAATCAAGAACTGCCTGTAAAAAAATCCTTTTCAGTTTCAAAGGAAGAGTGGCAGAGACTACAGGTAGTCCTCAACATATGACTGTAACAAAACTTGCCCGGTACATATGTCATATTGGTCATAAAAGGGTCAATCTTATAACTTTTTCTGCAGTGGCTGTTAAGCTATTGCCATGGTCATTAAACAAAATCAATGGCTTGCCATGGATACAGTTTTGTTAAAAAAAAAACACACACACAAGCAACTAGTCGTTTTCAGTAAAATTGTTGTAAAATGTGGTTACTTGACTGCAGGAAGCTGCAAACCCGTCTGGCCGAGTGCCCAAAGTTTGGTCACATGACCATGGAGGGAGCCCCACCATCGTAAGTTTGAATCCAGGTCGTGTGTCCTGTGTTTTGAATTGGTTGTAACGTTGACTGGCCGCTAAGGGAACAGTCGTTAAGTTGAGGGCTAATTGTATACGAAGAAAGAGGAGAGAGGCTGGCTTGAAAAATATACATCTAAAGCTTATTTCAGCATCCAGAAATGCAAAAAAATAAAAATAAAATGATATTACTTAGTTTGGTAATGAAACATCTGCAAGAAAACAACCAAGCTCAGAGAGCACCAAGGACTCTACACTTCCCCAATTTAGCAGCTTTTCAGGCACTGAATAGGAAATTTGGGGAGCCACTCCCATATAACTGTGGTTCACTTATTACATTTAAGTAACTGGTGCTAAAAATCAAACACTGGATAGGAGCGCATGAAAACCTGACAGCGTTCCAAAGCAAAGATTGTTAAATTTGCAAATCCCTGCTTCCTGAGGAAATGCTCTGGATAGTTTTTGTGAAAAGCAGTACCAAGGGATGCAGGAACTCTGGGGAATTGGTGAAAATCACACCATCGATCCTCTTGATTCCCTCTACAAATCTAAGAAGCTCATCAAGGCACAAACCTGGATCCAACCTATTATGCCCAGTTATATTTTACTGGACATATTTTTTCTGTTTCTTATACTATTGTAGTAATCCTGGAGATATATGTATCCTACCCTAACAGGAGAAGGCTGTTCTTCTGTATTATGTTTCTGTGATTCACTTTCAATGTCTTGTCGCTTATTCTTCATTCTTTCCCGAAGGTCCCCTGTAGGCCTTTCTGGTGACCTGTACAATGAAGACAGAAAATACAGCTGCTTCTATAGAATGTATTATTTGAGAAAAATAGTTTAGTTATAGCTTTAAGTTCTGTAGTTCAGTTTCATTTCCCAACCTTTCTATTTCTTGTTTATTTAATACAGTTCCTGTCATGTTAATGCATACAAACCGCAACTAATTTTGCCCAAGGGGGAGGGGATTTGTCTGACCATTTTAATAAAGCTAAACTATGATTAACAATGGTAGAGAAAATTCAAAGAAACTGCAAAAATCATCGGGCATATTCTCAAAGACTGTAATTCATTTCCCCAAGGAAAAGGAAAAGTTACACAAATAGACATTTTATTATATCCCACAATTGCTATTTAACCAAATCAGGCAAAACTGTGAACTGAACAAATATGTAAGTTATTAAACCTTAATGTGAACCCGAATCTCAATCTTTTAAACCTTTTAGTTGAATCATTTTCATTAATTTTCCAATAAATATTAAAGATTTTCCCTTCGAACCAATGGCCAATACAAAATGCATAAACAAGGGTATTATTAATTGGACCGTGATAGACTTTACTAAGATTTAGAGCTGGAGCTAATCAAAGGCTAAACTAACTTAATCAATGGGATTTAAAGTAATCAAACTAATAAAGCCAGTTAATGCCAATCAACTCTCTCCAACAGCATCCAATTCCTGACCAGGCTTCACTTCTTTTTTTGGCTATTCTCAAAAATGGTTGAGGGCATGAGAAATATAAATCAATGATTTAAATAAATAAAAAATAATCTGAACTGTTTACATTTATCATTAAAAAATAATTCCACATCTTTCTTACGTTGGTATAAATGTCACCAAGGTAGCATGCTTGTTAAATTAAAGTCTATGGAAACAAAACAATCTGAACATTTAAAAATATTAAGCCAGCCTTTAAAATTAATTTAAACGTAATTAAATAAATTTGTTCTGCCATCTTTTAAAAAGCTTGAAGAACGAGAACTAATCTTAATTCAGAAGGAGAGTTTCCTGCTGCTGAAAAAGATACATAAAGTCTTCTCATATGATACATAAAGTCTTCTCAAAGTGGGCCTTCTATGTCTGTTAATAAATTTTAACATCTAGATAAAGTCAAAATAGGATAGGCTCAAATATTTAAACTGCTTAAAGGTTGGGATTAACTTTCTGAGTTAAGTCCAGAAAAATAATTAGCAATTGGTGCCACATTTTTAAATACTGCAGTGATATGGACACCATTAATGGCAACTAATAAATTACAAAGAATTTGAAAACTACAGTAATCGAAACATGAAATAACAATAACCAAGAGAGGGATAACTATACTGAATGATGAGTACATTCCCATTCATATTAATACTCTGTGCTAAATTCTGATTTATTTAAACATGGTATTAACTTTATTTTAGCCTGATAAAAATGGGTCTGTCTAGTCTGTCAAATCTTGCATCTTAAAAATCTCAGTTTTGAAGTTATAGATGTGAAGAAGCTGACCAGATGGGACTGTTGTAACTCTGTGCTTATGTGGAACTGCCTGGGAGAAGAAAGAACAGCAGTTAGTTAATTCAGCAACAACACAGCAGAGGATGGTGAGAGGCAAAACAAACAGTGGAGTAGCGTTCTTAATGCCACTGTTATCTGTCATAGGTAGCAAGCATGACACAGATAGCAACTATTACTCTCATTATAGTAACTTTGACAATATATTTGCTCTACCTAAGGCTATCCTTGAAGAATATTCGGAAGCTACAACTGGTACAGAATGCAGCGGCATAGACAGTTCTGGAAGCCCTTTGGGTGGTCCATGTGACCTTGCTCCTATATGAGCTACAACAGTTTCAGTTTGCTTCTGGATCCAATTCAAGGTGTTGGTGATCACCTTCAAAGCCCTTTATGGCATGGGTCCAGGGTATCTGGGGAACCGCCTTACTCAGATGGAATCTGTCCTCATTCCAACAGGAAGGGCCTACTTCAGATTCCATTGGCTAAAGAATTTCAGCTGGCGGGGTCCAAAAGAAGAGCCTTTTCTGCTGGGGCCCCCACCATCAGGAATATTCTGTTGAGATGAGGTCTGCCCCCACCCTCCTGGCTTCTACAATAGCCTAAAACCTTGGCTCTGTTGCTTGGCTTGGGGACCCAGCAAGGCTATGTTTGGGGTGGCTGACCAAGCAGAGAAGATCCCCACCGCCAGACCACCCATCATCTTGGTTTTTAACTTTTTTATTCAATTTTTCTAGTTTTGTTTTTAGTACTTTTCATTACATTGTAAGTCACCCAGAATTGCTGTATCGGTTAGATGGGTGGCACAGAAATTTAATAAATAAATATATTCAATCACTGGTTCACATCTAACATTGGTTAGAGGGAATCCTGATCTCATATGACTTCTTCCTAATTTTTGAATTTGCCACACAACAGACTGCCCCATCTGGGAAAGCAATGCAATTACAAGAAGATTTAAGGGCTGCCAAAGACTAGGTAAGTTATCTACTACAAACTCTTAAGATACTGTCATTCACTTCTAACAATCAAAGGAGCTGCCTTCGATTGCACACAATGCTTTGGTATAAAGAGACAATATGTAAGCTCCCTAAAAAGTACAGTATATCAATTAGAATTAAGGCAAAGATTAGAAACAGGTAGTTTTACAGATTTGTTACTTATTTCAACAAGAATGATTTTTTTTCACATATTTGAAATTACAGAATACTGTAAATAATACAGAGAGGTAGTTTTACGTTTAAGTACCTAATGTTTACAAATAATCAGTTGCGCTGAAAAAAACTGGCTTGGGGGATGCCTACAGTAACTAGTCACCTAAATAACCTCGAACAATCGGTATCTTTCTTTTTGTACATCTTTAAATCTGAAGAAGACTGTCAAGTTCAAACCTGAAGGAATACTCAATGTCACCTCACTCTACGCTAACTACTGAAAATTCAGCAGATAACCAGTTTGAAACACATACAGATATAGCTATGCAACAAAGACAAACGGATGAAAATTTGATCCATATCCCAAAATCACAAAGCATCTGCAACTCACATGTGTTTTTCCTACAACTGAGCTTAATTCAACTGTAATAAAAAATTAACAATATGGGTGTTTTTCCACAGATGAAAAGAGAATGCAACATACACCGTATCTATTTTTCCTGAAAGCAGATATTGGCAATCTAAAGACTTCAAATGTTGAACAAATAACAGTCCGTCCCTGGGTTAGGAACATCTGCCTTAAGAAAAACCGCCACATACGAGTGGGTTGCCTATTACAGATGTGTTCTCCTTCCTCAAGCTAATGAACTACTGAAACCACGCAATGCTTTCAGGAAGCTGTGCGCTTTTAATATATAGCCTGTTTTCAGCAGTGCTTGAAAGTATTGCACAACTTCAGAGGTTGATCGGCTTGATGAAGGAGAACACTGTCCACCATTTTTTGTAATAGACCAGTGGTGGCGAACCTATGGCACGGGTGCCAGAGGTGGCACTCAGAGCCCTCTCTGTGGGCACACATGCCGTTGCCCCAGCATCGCCTCCCCCCGTGACCCCCTCCTCTCCAGCAGCCCCCCTGAAGGAGAGTCACCCCTGAGCGTGGCCCACATGGAACAGCGCAGCCAAGGAATGGCAGCCATGCAGCGTACACAAGACTCTGTCCTCACACCCCATCGTGCACAGTTGATGCTGCGGGGCTCGGGCAGAGGGCGTGACTGCCATAGCGCTGTTGGCTGCCTGGACGATCTGCGGCGGGCCCTGGAGGTGGTGAGTGGCCCTGCGGGCAGGCGGGGCAGGGGATGGGGGGAAGAGCAGGGGCGGGGCCAGTTTTTGGGCACTCGGTCTCTAAAAGGTTCGCCATCACTGTAATAGGCAGTTCCTTTGTAAGTATCAGTTCCAACTCACGTACAACTTTCAAGTTAAAGGCAGAGTTAGGAACATAACTTGCTCTTTACCCTGGGACTGCCTATATAGAAATACTCCCAAGGAATCTTCACTCTTATTTATCCCTCAGTGGCACATCCTAGTTTACTACCATCTTCATTTTGTTCCTGTGTGATATTCAAAATATTTGCTCCTAGTTTTAAAAATGTATCAGAATCCTTTTTTCCAACAACAAAAAAATATAGTTAGTTTCGGTTGTTTATTGTGAAAAATTTAACACAAAGGAAGCCAATGTGAAATTTACAAATTCTCCATATTGTTGTAGGAGACAGTATCCCTATCTTACTCTTCAAAGAATATCTATTTTACATTATAGGATGAATTATTAAAATAATGCACATTGATGTTTTTGAATATGAAATATGCTTATTATTTTGATATTCAGATTTAGTTCAACTTGAAACCCCAAGGTAAGACAAATGTTATACTGGAAGAGGGCAAGTACTTCAATGAAGCAGAAAATCCAAGATGGTTAGAAGTTTAAAAATGGATATAAATATTCACTATGTCCAGATATTTAAAGAAGATATATCTTTAGAAAATTAAATAATGGTGCTATTTAATGCTATTGTTTTAGATAAAGATCCTCTTTATAATTTAAATATGAAATTAAAATACTTAGAAATATTAAAATGGATCCCCATCAATTGCTAATTTTATCCTCTCAATAGTAAGTTAGTAAGCAATCATCTTATCTGTGGGAAAGAGTTGCTAAAGGAGCAAATGAGATAATGTTGATAAGGAATGAAAATAATTGGAAACATTGAAGTAGGAAAACTAGGCTATTCTAAACACAAAACACTTCTCAAAACAGTTGGGACAGGTATTTTAAACTTAAAACATTTCAATTTTTTGCACACAGCTAGTCAAGATTACTCTCCCATCATCATATTATTTTTCAGAATAATTGTTCCTATGTAATAGCCAGAAGAACACAACAATTTTGGTCAAGCTCATTGGGAAAGGAGGCAGAAAAGGAAAAAAAGATTGTAATTTTCCTTTACAGGTTCATTCCACTTTTCACAGCCTGTCAAACAGATATATTGGCAGAGTGTGCAGAGCACAATCTCTGCCTCTTTGAATGAAAAGAGACCTGCTTTTTACCCCAGCATGGGTAGCGTCTCAGGTCCAGGTTTTTCTCACTCTTCCTACCTGTCCTGTTTTCAAAGGCCTATTTATTCTCAACTGAACTGAGTCTCCCTTCCCAACAGGAAGAATATAACAGAAAAACGTTACCTAGAGTTATCCCCACACACCGGACCCTCAAACGAGTATATTAAAAAAAATAAAAATAAAAGGGAAGTGCATATCCTTAGGAAATTAAGATACAGATGAAAACAAAATGTTAAATACACATTTTACTTAACAGTTAAGTTAGTTACATATAGCTTAATGCGGTCCACACACACAAACATGAATCTATAATTACCCAATTATATAATTTCATGGATAATACATTTTATTTTGATACTAAAGAAAAGTTTCTTATTTATTCTATTTATATCTGGTCCAAATGCTATGTGCCCTTGGAATGGTTTACAGACAAACAAAAACAAACTACATGTAAGAGCCAAAACAATAAAAATGCTGTTATAAATATTAAAAACCAGTTTTAATACAAAAATATTAATAAAAAATAAGGGCTGCTGAAAAAGGTCTTAGCCAGGCGTTCCTGAATAATTTTCCCATCTGGAGTATTGTCTTATAATAAAATGTTTAGATATATAGTTGTGTATGTATAGTGTTTGTTTCTGCCAGTATATATATACACACACGTACACTCATGTCTATATAATATATATTAATAATGTAACATTTAATATACATGGTTGTTTAATTAACAGGATTAACATTTGATTTTCCCAAACACTTTGAGAGAAATTATTTCTTTTTAGATTTTATTAGATTAAAATTCTTATCATCTCTATTAACTTTATGGACAGAAGATAAAGTTGAAGTCTCAATAACTGGAGGGCCACAAGATTCCCATCCCTAGTCTACTTTCTACATTCATTTTATATCCATAAATAACAGGGCTATAGAACTTTTCCTGTGCTCCCAATCTATATTGTAAACAAGGGAAAGAAAACAGGACAGAAATCACACTGGGAGGAGGCTAAAGCAATTCCCAAGTCCTCTCCCAAACATTTAATGATTATTTAACATTTCAGATTTAATGATTATTTAAAGAGCCCAAGAGAGTTACATGCTTGCAGAGAGAAAAAAAATCAGAAATCCATTGATTTCAAAATCTTGCCTTTCTCCAATCTAGAAAACTTACTTCTTCGTGAAATGCATTAATTGCCATATGGCAAAAAATATGTGTACTCAGAAGAACTGTGGATATATTACATGGGATTTATTTTAAATCATTTCTTCCTCACAGTCTTCAACAATTTCGTTTACTGATCTGAACTGCTTTATTTTAAAATCAATTCATCGTGATCAATCTACAATCTAGCCTTTATAGCACAAATTCCAAAAGTATAACTGAGGATTCATATTTCTACAGTATCTATTTAACATATACTATGCAATAAGAACAGTGACTAGTACTGAATATTTTTATTAACTATTCCATGAGCAAGTATAAAATCATAACATATTATTTATTTGTGATTATACACAATCATACATAATTATATATTATACATGTTTTCTTTTTGTTGTTGTATTTTTGCACTTTTAAAGAGCACTTTTTATGTGTCTTTTTTCTTTGACAATGTATGCATTTTTGTCTTTATACTTTTAGTCATTATTTTAAAAAGCAATAAAACAGTAAATTAAAAATATATGTAAAATCAAGCTTGCTTCTTGAATTAAGTGTGCAATCTCAGTGATTTTTCAGAAAGATTGTGCGATAAATTGTGTGCAATTTAGATGACAGATTAATGTCTATTCACCAAGTTTAATGTCACATTCCTGTTGTAAACATTTGCTTCCTGTTTTTGCTCCCATTCTGTCCAACACTTATCTGCTGGAGTGCCCTTCCTCTTTTCTTGATCTCCTTCTGAGGTGATTTTGATTTCCCCACCACTGAGGAACTATTCTAATTTAACTAACTAGAGCAGGGGTAGGCACCCTTGGCTCTTTTATGACTCGTGGACTTCAACTCCCAGAATTCCTGAGCCAGCATGGCTCAGCTTGGAAACCTCTCCCTTTCCCCTCAGCATGGCTGGCTCAGGAATTCTGGGACTTGAAGTCCACGAGTCATAAAAGAGCCAAGGTTGCCTACCCCTGGCCTAGAGACTTAATTGAAGAGCCTAACTTCAAAAAACAATCTTTACTTGTTCTTTTCTTTTTTAACTCATGTGCTCTTTTACTTTTGAGGGAAAAGTAGTTATTATCTGAGCATATATCCCGTCTTACTGATTTGAAGCCCTACCTCAGCCATCTTACATCTGTGGCATGCAAGGCCTAAATTCTCCTTTAATATGGTTTGCTATTTACCCTGTAGCACCATCATACTTCTCTGAAACTAAAGAAAGAATCATTGTCACTTTCTCTGCAATAATGATAAACCTTATTGGCTCATTTGACAACGATAATTTGCTATAAATAGTGGTTCCTAATATATTGATAAAATACCCATATAATGATTGTTTGCTGGTTAATACACTTTGTAATCTAAATGAATTTAAAGCATAATTTATAAAACAGAAGTTCACAACTGTAATTCCATGTTCCAATGAAAATCAGAAATAAAATGTTTTAACACTCCACACGATAATTGAAGCTCCTTTCCTGTTTTTTTAAACTAAAGATAATTCCTTAAAGAAGCATGAGCCATACGTAGCATTTCTCAGCAAAAACTGGCAGTGCAATCCCACACATTTCAGAAATAAGCCCCTTGAATGCAATGTGACTTATTGGCAGATCATTTGTTTATAGGATTGCAGTGTAGCTCTTTTATAAACTACTTTTCCATACCTCAAAATCTGTTTTCCAATCCCTCTTCCCATGAATAAATTTAGGAAGTGCATGGAAAAGTATAGGAGACAGCAAAAATTAGCTATTGTTCCGTCTCACACGATGCAAATCTGTTAGTGGAAGGCATTAATTGGATTCCAAGCTGCCTACCGTACATTTTAGCTAAACAAAAGACGACCTACTGTGAATACACATAAGACCAAAGCTCTTTGTGGGTTACTAATGAAAATAAACTTCTCATGTATATCATTTTTGTTTTATACTGACAACTAGAAAAATAATTTCGTCATAAAAGTGTGAAAGCATAGTTATTTACTGATCACACTGCCAGGTGTAAAATTTTATGAAGAGAGATTGAGACGTTTGGTGTTGCCTTCATAATCTACTAGAGAAAATTTGAGCATAACAGAACTGCAATAATTTCATTTTTACTTCTGATTATCATTGGTAAATTTATTAAAGCAGAAATTAACTTGTAACAAAAACATTTTGATTTTCAGAATCTATACTCAAAAAGTCAGGGCATGTCAATATTTCCAGAATAACCATGTTCTTTATAAGCCACATCATTGCACTGTATATCTTTTTTTAAGATGACAAGAGAACAGCTTGAAAAAGCATTTGAATATGAAGCTGAGTTCTTCATTTACCTTCGGTAACTGCTGCTAAAGCCTTTACCTCGTGGTGAAGGGCCATGTATGAATCTACATGTGTTCCCATAGAGGCAGTTGCCAGTCTTCAGCCAGTTACGGCACTGTGTCTAAGAGACAGACATTACTGGGTGAATTTCAAACTAATGTTGGAATATTGCTTCATGAAAAGTCACAGAACACATAATTCCACATAATTCCACATATCGACATTCTAACTTAACAATTTAGAGCAAAGTCTGACAGTGCTCATCATCAGATGTTGGATAACAGAAGTCATTTCAAGGTATATTGACATGAGTTAAGATCTCTTCTCACCTATAAATAAAATATAAGTTGTTTTATGACCATGAGCAAGACATGCATCACCAAAAATGTGATGCGTGCCTTCAAATGTTGGATTTTGTCCTGTTTTTTCCTAACCTCTAGCTAGACAATTCATCCATCCATATGCCTCATTCTGCAGAATATGGCTGGATTTAGACCTAGAGAATCAGAGTTGGAAATGGATAATATCCAAATGCAGCATTCTAAGCCAGACTGAACAAGTTAAACATGGTGCACTGCATCAAAGAAAGGTATCCTGACGGCTTCAGATATTAAAAGAAACCCATTACATAGAGGCACAACAACAACAACAGAAACAAGCTAACACAGTCACTGCCTCAAGAGGGGAATTTTTTTCCCCAAATCAAATGTTTAGACTATGAACACTAATTTATTAAAACAGGAACAAGTACTAGACAAAGATGTTCCTCCTCATCTCATCCCATTTGAAACAATGCAAGAGTTCATAATATATCAGTCTAAGATAAGAAAGCCTTTGTTTATTGCATTCTCATTAAACCAATACGGTGACTTACTCCATTAGGAAAAAAAAGAGAGAGAAAAGCATCCCCTGCCATAATCTCTGGCTTATGAGAGTGTCACATTAAGAACAAAGAATACTTTTTGACTCACCTCTGCAGAACTTCCAGTGCTGGGTCCAAGTCTTTCAAACACACTAGGTCTTCTCGATGTGCTATCAGATATGGTCTTGGTATTTTCCACTGTGACCTTCCTTCTAATTTTTGACATTTTGTACTACTTCAACCAAAAAAAAAAGCAACACTGTAAAATTCTCAAGTTGAACCATGCAAGTGAACTCATAGGGGAAAAAAAATAGTTACGCTATTAATCGTCAGAAATTTCTGTAGAAATTAATCAAGTAGCAAATGCAGAAGTTTATTTCAAAGGAATTACTTTAATTTAATTCATTCATTAGTAAACATTCCCAGATTAGGAATCCATCTCAATACCTTCTCTTAGCTACCTTAACCATCTCTGGTTATTATCTGAAATAATATATCCACGAGGTCCTAAAAACAAATGGGGAAGGGGAGGGTCCTGTAAAAAAAATGCTTTATTTGCAGTAGAAAATAGAAGTACTACAACCCCCCCCCCCCAAATATCCTTATAAATGGCATACAGTGTTGGATTGTAATCAATTCAATAGTTACACGACTTGAAGATAGCTCACTTAGGGAAAGGCAGCCCATGCAAACAATCATTTTCTTTCTCCTTTTTCTTCTCTAACTCATTGTCCTGTCCCCAAAATTTTTCATGACAGATAATGAGGACAATATTGGGCACATTGTACAAGATTTCAGTGACATGTATTATGTTTAGGTGTGCGTCATGTATGTGTTTCACTTTGAGAGTGGACAACTAAATTTCATTTTTGATGTGTGCCGTTGTGCCCACAGTAAAAAAAAATGATAATAAAGGTTATCTTATCTTATCTACATGTACATAGGATGAATAAACTGTTCTAAATCTAGCAAAAATGAGGCATTTCTCCAAGTTCTCTTGTTTTGAGCAATTCCACCATTATTGAATGTCCTTCACTCTCTGGGTTTTTACAAGAGGCAAAGAAAAGAGGAGGGGGGAAGAATAGTGCAAACTGCTTTCCTCTTGAGTAGTCATTATAACCCCATGTTCTTTAAAACTTCAATGAATTTTTGAATTATAATATAAATCAACCTCAACTGGAAATCAGAGCTACTATGCTGTTGAAATAAACTAGGAAATTTCTTTAAGTTAAGTTTTAAAGTATGTGATCATTCTAGCAACATGTTACAGGGTAAATACAAAGAATCACTGCTAAATCTCAGCCCAAAGAATAAATGACAAATCCAGTAAAAAATATGTTCAGGTATATTCTATAAACATTGTGTGAAAGCTATCTAAAAGCCTAATATGTGCTGAACCATTTTTGTTTTAAGCTGTGTGTTTATTTTATATTATTATTAAAGGTGAGCAGCATTTCTCATTCAAGGAATTACCTTGATCAGTAGCCAAAGTAAGGCTCTAATTCTGTTGCCTGCAAAGTGTTGGACTATAAGAACTTTAGCCAAACATGATACACAGCAATTAGGCATTTTAGGAACTGTTATTCAATATGCCTAAAGGCATGAAAGGGAGAAGCGCTGAGCTACAAAATTAAGAGATCTGAAAGATGTCCAAAACTCTAAACTATTTTAAATTGTGATCATACTTTAGGTAATCCCTAAAATTAACTAGTTTTAAAAAGATATTTAGATTTATCTTGCCTTACTTTGCATATGATATGATTTGAAAAATCAAATTAGAGAACCTGTACATTTTTGCAAATCATATGCCTCAATTTGAAGGTATTTCTAACATGTGCAGAATAAATAAATATACACCAATACACACCTTGAAGGAAAAGAATATTTCATTATCACAATAACCATTTGACTTAATTACTGTAATATATAACAAATGGAATTAGTACAAAATTTAGTTATAATGTAAACTAGATTTTCTATCTTAAAATTTTGTCATATTGCAATAAACAGAGATTGAGGCCCAATTCAATACAACACTTTAGAAACAAGTACATCTCTTATTCTATTCTGAAGCCCCTAAAGATTTTTGGGTAAAAAGGGGTACAGCAGGAAAGAGATGACATTATATCTACACAGGTCCTCACCATATATAATTTAATTCTATTATTTTCAAGTGTCTTTGTGTAGAGGAGAAAAGGGAAAAAATTGAACTGTGCTTTACTTGGTCACATTTTGTACCATGACTGAGGCAAAGGCCCAAATAAATTAGAAAGATTTTAAGAGAGCTTACTTCAAAAGTTATATAACCCACCCACCCTGCCCCCAAGGATTGAACTTATTTTCAAAATACAAGCAAAATATCCAACATTCAAGGGGCATATCACACTGGCCATACTCAGATGTTTATCACTTGGCTTATTTATGAGACGTGCAAACTGCAGATACTTTGCATATACAGTATTAGTGTAAAAAGAAGTAGCATGACTATTTAGAAGTTTAAAGCTATCTCACTCAAAGTAATACACATTTTCATAGGTTCATGGAAATTTCATCCCACTGTTTATACTAAAAAGTATTACAGGCAGCCCTCAAGTTATGACCATTCATTCAGTGACCATTTGAAATTATGGTGGCACTGAACAAAAGGATTTATGACAGTCCCTGAAGTTATGGCAGTTGCAGTGGCTACATGATCAAAAATTGGGCATTTGGTAGCCCATTTATGACATCATTTCAACTCCCTTCATATATGCCCTTTTGGCCCCCCGCAGTTCATGTTCCCTGCAACCTTAGCTGATCTTTGCAGTCTTCTTGCTCCCGCTGCTGATCAAGATTGTCTGGCCTGGCAGTTGCTGGCCACATGAGGTTTTTTTTCCTGAGGTTGCACACAGTGGTTTCCTAGCAAGACTTAAGGAAGATGATCTTAAGATGATCAGCAGTTGCCTTGCAAAGGGTCAGGCTGGGCATAACTCATCAGCAACAAGAGCAAGAAGATACTGAATGTCAACTGGAGTGGTGGAAAGCAGGATGGCAGGGGCTTCAGAATGCAGGGGGGCTAGGGCAACTGCAGCTGGGACTGGGCTGGGGTGGCTGAGGTTTCCCGGGAAGCTGGGTGCCCTGTTGCTAGGGCTTCCTGGGACGGCTGCAGCATTATGACATACTGTTGAGGCTTTCTGGGACAACTGCAGCTTTGCACTGCATTACTGGGACTTCCTGGTATGGCTGCAGCTTCACACACACTGCTGCGTCAGGCTGGGGCAGCAGTGTGCTGTGGTTCAGGGGCTTCTTGTAGCCCCAGAGCCGCGACACACTAAGAAGCCCCTGAACCGCATCATGACACGCAACATCAGAATGGCATGATCTTAGGGCTGCTTGCCACCAAGGCAGAATGCAGGGTGGCCAAAAGGACACAGATGGGGAGGGGGACAATTGGTGGGAATTGAAGGGGAGGCAGTCCTTTTTACCTTGGAAGAACTGAGGTATGAGTAACGATGAGGAATGTCAGGATTGCTGTCACTGTGTAATATAGTCATGTGAAAGCATGCTTTACCATCGCGTCACTTAGCAATGGAAATTCCACTTTCAATTACCATCGTAACTAGAGAAATTTACATGAGACCCTAGGACAGGGGTGTCAAACTGCCGGCCTGCAGGCCGGACGTGTCATCGGGAAACCACGCCCACCCAATTGCCAGCAAAAAAGCTCCAATACGTTGCGCGACATCATGTGACGTCGCGAGTTTGACATGCCTGCCCTAGGAGTTAAGAATGTAATTTGGAGGTAAACTGAAGCATTTACCCTTATTTAGCAAGCATGTGATTTATCAAAGAACTGGTAAGACGTTCTTCTTATGAAAGTTAAAATATGAACTACTATATTGCTTCCTATTGATCAATGTATGAATATGCATGATTCAGCAGCATTTCCCTCCAAGGGTTTTGGAGTATAACTTGAATAATTATTTGATTTTCCCATGATGGCGATTGCAGGCAATCATGGGTTCATAGCAAACTGGACAATGGAAAAAGTATTTAAGAGGAAGCAGCACTATTCTTTGACAATTTTTCAAGAAATGCAACAGGATTATCAAACTATTCATATGTTCAAAAATCATTAGCTTATGAATAAAAGAATTGTCCTCAATGACATCAGAGTGAAGAATTAATTGGATACTTAATATATGATTATTATATTCAGAAATAATACTGGAACAATAGAAGAGAGAGGCAACTAACTTAACATCTTAGCTGGATGCTTAAGATGAATTTCAGTAAACAATTCTATCCCTATTTCTTGCCTTCCACAATTACTTTCACCTCAATAAGCAAGACTATTCAGACAAATACAAATTTTATCTATGTAAAACACTAAAGCCTGCCTATTAGCAGCACTGCAAAATCAGACATTCTTCTTCTCCCTTAAATTCTTAGTGATCTGCTGCATGTCTGCTTTAAATTTAGTAAACAATATTAAACACATATACCAATTTCATGAATTGCATAATAACTAAAAAAGTCTAATAAACTAAATTAATTCCACTGAAATATTTGATTAGGTAAGTATAATACAAAATAGAACTATCAGTTTTATTTACAACTACCTCTATAAAAAGTTACTATTTTACAATATACTATGGTAATAATGCTTGCTTTCTTAGGTTTATATTTAAGCAAAAAGCATAGAAATAGCGATACGCATTTGCTAGTCACCCAAAGAAAAATTAGAACCTTGGCTAGCGCACACATATTCTTGCTGTTCAATTTGAGTTAAATTGTTTTCATTTTTCTGAAGGTGTTACTTATGCATCCAACAGGATTATATAATTTACATATTCCTATTACACATTTGTGTATCATTTACATAAATCCTGATACATTTTTAAAGATGAGTATTTTTTGTATAAGAACTAAAGTCTTTTGGACAGCTCAGAGATGGAGAATTAAAAAGCACAATAATATTTGGTCATGTAATTAGCACCTGTCAGGAACATCTCACATCTTAATCCACATATATCTCATATCATGGCCAGTTACAAAGACAGCTGCATGAACCCAAGAGGGAAAAAATATATATAGCTACCCTAATGAACTCCTGTCAGATACAGCCCACATGCACCCCAAAATACAACTTACATCACAAATTTGGGTCTCTGCACACCCTTAAAAGTCATACAATTTCTCATATACACTCTTGTGCTTTGTTTATCCAGTAGGTGAGTTTTTCTTAGAATCTTTCCAAACACAGCAATTGACTTAATTGTCCTGAGTTACATATGAATAGAAATAGTTCAAATATTTGCCACACAAAGAAATAATTGGTACTATTTCTTGCTTGCTGATATTTTTATTCTGATGATTGAATATATGTAACAAACTTGATCATGGAGAGGATGCAATCATTTTCTTCTACTTAGAAGGCCTATTTCATCAAAAACATTGCCTACAAATTTTGAAATTAGAACAAAAGGTTAAGGCTATTCCTTTAAAAGACACTCTTTTGGGGTTAAACATAAAAAATGTAAAACTATGAGATATAATTTTCCTAATGCACTGGAAAGAATCCTCTTTGGCGTCCTTAAAAATAGCCATATAAATTATTCAGGATTTACATCTCCCATTCTACTTTCAAAACACAAATAAAGTTTTGTATTTTTATTTGTAACTAGGACTTACATGATTCAAAAAGCATGCTTTTTAAGTTGAGGAGAGTAAGTAAAAATTAACTGCTCCAAATTCAAAAGGTAGCAGTTAGCTAAATCTGTACTATCCTGCTTTGTAAGAACAAGTTCACATGAAACTACATGAATCTAATTATTATTCTAGTTTTGTATTGGCCCAAAATCAGATTTTATTTCTGTATATATATTTTACATAGAATAATCTATGCTAATAAAGTAACTGAATTATCTTGATTTAAAAATTGATTAGCTACATATATATCCCTAAATATATATATATATTTATCTGAAACAGAATTTGGATATCATGTGAATGCAGGTTAACGAACATTCTTTTTAATTAACCATTAAGCCTGATATACTTAACCATTAAGCCTTTATACTATGAATATAACCAAATACATATCAGCATCATTAATTTTTAAGAATTCAGCTACTCATATTTTCTCCACTTTCCAACAACATAATCACTATCACTCCTATATCGTATGCTTGAAACTGAAAACTATAACTGCTTTAAAGGATGCATTTTCATACTATCGACCATAAATGATATTAGTTTTCAAGCATCCTTTTCATGTAGCAAAGAATACTACTAAATACTCTCAACTTGCCTACAATACTATCAAAACGTGAACTATGGTAAATAGTTGTATTTCAGGCAGTGTGCTAATTTTATATTTTAGGAATCTTCAGAATTCATAGAAACTCTGTTCAAAAATCAGTATTCTTCACCCTCCTATTGAGGAGTTCCGTCTCAGAAGTGACACAGATGCCACAATCCCCATATGTTTCAACAGTTAAACTACGTACATTATCAGGTCAAGCTATATATTTAAAGTTAAACTTGACAGTCTGCACTTCATTCATAGCAACGAAGCAGACAGGAACACAGACTAAATGCTTTTCGTTGTAATATTCTGTAGATAGTGAATTTTTCTTTTAACATGCTTAGACAGATATTCAGTAATAACAACTTTGTTATTATTCCAACCTAAATACTGCAGCAAATAACTGAAACCTGATTATTACAAAACACCATTTGTAATAATACAATAACGGTATTTAATTATTGTAGTAATTATAATACAAGCCCAAAATACTTTTTTCAAAATAAATCACAACCTTAAAAACAAAAATCAATAGGCTAAAACATGGTTGACTTTGTAAGGGAAGTGGCACAAAATAGAGCAAAGTCAGTGGCAAAAACACACTGGTTAAAAGCACGCCTACGCTGTATGGTTGACGAATATGGTCAACTGGTTTAATTTGCAATCCATGCAATTATTTGAAAGAAAATCTCATTTAGTGAAGCAAAGCTTACATGCGCAAGAATAAACTATAACCCTACAATTTTTTGCAATCTTTGTAGAAATGTTCTTCCAAGGAGCCATAAATTAATCGGAACTGAATAAATGGCTCTAATAAGAGTGAACAGTATCTCATTTTCTGCATAAACATGCCAGATTCCACCCAGTCTTTCTAAATTAGGAACATCACAACTGTATAAACAAGAAGAAATGATGGCTGGTAAAATTAAAAACAGTCCAGTGACATCACTTTCCAGAACATTTGAAACTGAGAAATATCTCCCACTGAAATCAGCTGTGCTCCCTTCCAAATTCAGTAAGCTAAAAGTGCAAACTTTTAATGATCTGATATCCTTTATAACAAATTTACACAAAAATGTACATCAAATAATATGAAAATAATGTACAGGTTTTTTTTTTTTTTTTTTTTTAAAAGCTATGTTCTTCATACCTAATTCTCAGATCCCAATCACACTTCCAACCTAACCAATACGAACGATGGCCTTGACCGTTAACCTAAGGCAGTGGTTCTCAACCTGTGGGTCGAGACCCCATTTGGGGTCGATCGACCATTTCATGGGGGTCGCCAAGCAAGGCTGTCCGCCATTTTTTTTGTCCGCCATTTTTTCCCCCTTTTCCGGCGGGTGCCTTACCTCCCTTGGGCTGGGCCAGCTGGTGGTCGGCCTGCTCCGTCTCTGCCGCTTGCCAGCTACGCCTCGGCCAGCGCAGGGGGCGGAACCACGCATGCGCGGCGCTCCCGGGCAGAGAAAGTCCTTGACTTATGACCGGTTGGGTAGTCCTCGACTTACGACCAGTTTAGTCCTCGACTTACGACCGGTTTAGTCCTCGACTTACGACCGGTTGGGGTCGCGGCATTAAAAAGGTTGAGAACCACTGACCTAAGGTATCCCTTCATATTTTTTAAAACAAACGATTCAGAAATATATTGGAAAAAACAGCTTTAACTAAAAAAAAAAAAAAAAAAAAAGAGGCTGCCAGATCCGAATTATTCCGGCCCAATTTGTATTCCGCCTTTCACTTGCACCCAAGGGATGCAAAATCAGAAACGACCTCATCCAAAAACATCTGACCCGCCTCTCGCAGCAGGCACCGTGAGATTTAGGACGGAACCACTTTGCAAGGAGTTTTTTTAATCGCAGGAAAAGGAAGGGGGGGGGGGATAAAAAAAAAGAAGCAAAGCTGCAGCGCGTGCTCCCAAGATAATTCAGTCTTAATAAGGGCAAAACTAAAAGGGGAGAGCTTCCCCCCCCCTCCCATCCTAGCATTTCTCTCCCACACAATCCCAGGTGAGGAGGAGGAGGAGGATATCGCGGAGATGTTAACTCTTCCCCCTCTGCCACGGGGTTTACCTCCTGAGGCGCGGACTGGCGGAGCAAAGCCACCCCGCTGCCCTTTTCCTTCCCCCTTCCCGGGCGCCGCGACTCACCTGCTCTCTGCGCACCCGGCCTACTCCTCCCCGCCGTCGCTTCCGCCGCCGCCGCCGCCCTGGGCGGAGAGGGGGGGAGAGGGCAAGGGGGGAGTCCGTCCTCCCGGGCCTAAACGTCGAGCCACACAGAGAGGAAAAGGAGGAGCGCGACTCGCTCCGAGAGCGGAGACCATCCGACGGCGGCCGCCCGCTACTCCTGTTCGCCGCAGAGGCCAACCGGAGGGGCGGGGGGGGGCAGGGAGAAGAGCCGGCCCAAACTGCGGCGCCTGCGCCTGCGCGACCGACTCTCTCTTCCTCTTCTACTTCCGGTCCATGGCGAAGCGCCGGAAGCTGCGGCGGAGGCTTCTGACGTACCGAGACAATCAATAAAGGAGAATGTTTGTAGCTTCAGGGTTGACGTGAATTGCCTTTAGCGCTCTCCGAGCTGGCTTGTTTTCGTGCAGACGTTTCAATATCCAAGCTAGTTAACGTCGTTATGATTAGCACTGATGATGTTACCTAGTTTGGGTAAGGAAACGTCTGCAAGAAAACAAGCCAGCTCAGAGAGCGTCAAGGAACCCTCTCAGTACAAGGTCAATGTCAAACGTGAAGGCATTTGAAAGTACGCCATGGCGGTGTTTCTGGCCTAACAGTTGGCCGAATTTCATCTCCTCCTGGTTCTTTAGTACTAAAAAGTCGCCCGGAGGACTTTTCAAAAGTACATAGTTCCCCAGTCTAACATTTCCATATTTTAACACTTCAAAAGTCTCCATTTATAAACTATTTTCTACTCCAGAGATCAGCCTGCATTTAACTGCGTTGCAGTGTCATGGCTTGTCACCATAAAGGTGACCCAGACCGTGTCACATCTTCGGTCGCGGCCATTGAAAGTCGTAGCCAGGCCTGAATCTTTTTGTCTACTTTGTGGAATATAAAAAGCCCTCATGCTTCTCCGTGCATTAATCGCAGCAAGAGAAAAAGAAGCTCCCTCCACGCGGCGGAACTGGCCCACAAAAGATAACATTCTTGCATTTTCCCTTATTCTCCCTTCGGATGTTGAAGCAATGGGCATTCTTTACGATTCTTCTCTATGGGCGCCAAAGGGGTGCCGCTCTAGCTGTCTATCTCAATGGTTAAAAGCGCTGCACGGTTTGATTTGGGGAAAAAAATCACGCTCATTGTCGGAAGAGACGCGCTTTTGCAAGCTACACACGGAGCGCGCGAGCCCCCTGGAGTTCGCGAGGCGTTTGCACACCTGGGCAATCCCTTCTTTCCCCCGCCAAAAGCGCTGGGCCCTGGCAGGAGGGGCGGGGCAGCTGCCGAACACTGGAGGGACTACATTACCCACCCTGCACTTGTGCTCGCATTCACGTGACCCTCCCGGCTCCTTGTTGGATCCTTACTAGCCAGATGGAAAATGGCAGGACTGAGCCCCGGGGATCGCTGGGCCGAAGGTACCGGTAACGCTCCGCGCCGATGACGCGGCCAGAGCCGGGGGAAACAGCCGGATTGGGGACTTAAATCTTAATTAGAGGAGGGTTGGTGATCCAAGAGCTCAGGTTATCGGAGAAGAGAGCCTTGTGATAACATCACAGACTGACCGACCTACTATGGCTCCGGCTTTCAATCAGAAGGATAGGGGGACACTTTTCAAATGAGAAATGCAAGTGGGGAGAATGGAATTGATAGTGCTTTAGGAAGGCAGTGCTTCTCTTGACAGATGAATTGTATAAAAAAATATTGAATTTGCAAAGTTTGTGAGTTTGCGCAAAAAGCTATGAATGTCTTCCTCTTGTCTGCGTGGTCTTTGCAATTTTTCTTAGTTCAGATATAGGTGTGGGTGTGTTTATTTACCAATGAAGGACAATCGTTCACGCATGTGGATTGCGTCAATTTTGTGCTGCTATTTAAAGATAAATCGCCTTTGAAGTGCATTTTTCTTGCAGCAGATAAACATAGCTGCATGTTGATAGGTATGTGTCAGATGGCGGAAGATTGGAGAGGACCAAGATAATGCAGCTGGGTTGAAAACGGGAAGTGTTGCTTGGATGAGATTTGAGAATGGAAGTTACCTTTAGTTCTGGGGAACCAAGGAAAGATTGTAAAATGCAAAACAATAATGGAAGGGAAGAAAAGGAAATGAAGTTTTGAACTTTGGGGGGATTTTACCTACTGTGAATTTGGGCCAAGGGCATATACCCAAAGAGTTGCAGTTCATGCAACTGCATAAAACTTTAAGGAAAAACTTTCATATAATATAGTACACTGGCTGAACATACAGGGTGACTAGAAATAGAGCATAAAAATAAGATTGTATGCATTTTTAATCCACATTACTAATTAAAATCTTTGGTTGGCATGCATTGCTGTTGGACCATATATTAGAAATGAATTGAAATTTACTTTGAGTTCTGTACCATAGGAAGAACTTAGGTTTCCAACAAAATTCACACACTGACAGATGTGTGTGAACTCATTCCAAAGATCCAAGTCTTATGTGATGGTTCCTTGGGAACTGCTGAATTGCCATCCTTTCATATTATCTTTTCAAAATGTATTTTTTAAAATATTCTTCATAGTAAGCTTTCTTGAAAAAAAGAAAAAACATTATTGCAGATTTTTAGAATTTAAGCAAAAGAAGAGGTGGAGAAATGGGTGTATCATGATTTTAAGGGACTTCCAGTTTTCTTATCCATGTTTGTATGTTGTAAGTTAACAGCTCACAATAAAATAGAAAATATATATCGCTGTGCAGGAATATTTTGAAGTATGTCATTTGTGATCCACTTTGGTAAATATACATACATAGGAAGGCTGTCATTGTTTCAGCATTAATTGATGAGCTGAGAAGAAATCCATGTCCATCGGAGGAACTAAGAAACAATTTTGATTGCTGTGGCTGTAGTGACTGTATGAGAATGAAAAAGGAACGTATGTGTGACAATGGAAGAAGCCAGTCAACATTTGGGGAAGGCAGTATGACCTACACCAAGGAACAGTTACTTGGAGTTCAAAGGTAACTCAATAGGAACTTGCCTAACTAGAATATAGTCATACTTGTTAGGCCTGCAGCCTGTTTAATTAATAAATTTATAAAACTAATCTTTATATTCCCCAATCTGGTGCCCACCAAACAGTTTGAGCTGTGTATCTTATTATCTAGGAATTGTTTAATTAAATAAATCTAGGAATTATGAAAATTGTGGAGCAAGATATTTGGAGAGCTCCTGATTTGGGAAGTTCAATTCACTCTGAGCATGTTAGCTTGTATACACAAAATTTCAGTTAAACCAATTCCATTGCATTATTGACTCCAGATAATGGCTTAGCAAAGAAATTAAACTCTCTGTTTCATTTGGAATGGAGCCATCCATATCTTATATATTGTACAGCAGTTATGCCGGTTTTGAATAATATGGGATAGCATACAATACTAAGAGGATCCCCACATATTCTCAGAAGAATAGTAGTTGCCCAGTTCTGAACATGAGATTACAATTGACTTAGTGTGTTGCTTGACTACAGAACTAGATCTTGGTTAGCAAAAGTTGCTAGATGATCCAGGAAGCATAAGACAAAGGGTTCTCACTGAGGCATCTGTAGATCAATTATGAAAGCAGTGTTGTGACCCAATCTCTGCCCCTTACATCTGTGACAATGCATGTCAAAAAGCACTGGAATTGGCATCACAAAAATGAAATACAGGTTTTGTCTTGTGAAACCCTTCTCTCTATGGGTGCTCACATTTTAAATGTTCGAAGTGTAACTTTAACTTGGACTGCACTTGATGCCCATGAGCAGCTGAAAACCTTTCTGTCAATGAAGCAGATCTGCAATGTATAAAAAAAATTAGAAAAGCACCTTACTAGGTTGGAAGGTATGCTTCAGTATTAATAAGAATCTGTAAGCTGTATTTGGGGAAAAGTTAAAAAATTAAAAGAACTGTGCTTCTTTTATAGAATAAAGGAGAGTAAGAATTACTATGAAATTCTAGGCGTAGGAAGAGATGCAAAAGATGAAGAACTAAAGAAAGCTTACCGAAAACTTGCCCTTAAATTTCATCCTGACAAGAATTGTGCTCCAGGAGCAACGGATGCATTCAAAGGTAGGTGAAACTTTGAAGATTTTACAATGTTGTGTTGGCTAACAGGAAGAGATTTTTAGAATATGTTCCTACATACAGTTGTAGTATTGCATAATTCTAAGTGAAACATTAAGAAAGATTCTAACATTGCCAACTCTTAGGAAATAGCTGTTACTTGCATATTCCTCACGTTCACTTCTTTGTAAGTATTTGACATCAGTGACTGATTTAATTTGTCAGATTAGTCTGAATTATAATCTAGATCATATGATGATTTGAAATTCCATATTTGTGTTGCCATTGGATACAAAAGGTGACTATGTGAGGGCAGGCCATGCGTAATTAAGAGAACAGTAAGGCAAGCACTGTATTGGGATCTCATTGCAAGGAAAATGTGTATTAAGTACAATAATAGTTACCACCAGGAAGGATGTGAAATGAATGCAATCTGTCTCATTTGAAAGTTATTCCAGTATGGGAGATGATTTTTTTTTAACAATATTTTATTGAGTTTATATACATAAGGAAAAAATAGGAACAATATGGGTATGGTAAGGAAAGGGGATGGGGGGAAGGGAATAGGGGATTTAGGATAAAATAAGGATAGGTACAATCTCATATTTTAACAAACAAGCTACTGTCCGGATCATAATAATGAGTAAATATCATACTCAACCATTTTTAAAATAAGCTTAACTATAGCCATATTACAAACAATTAAAAAACAAATAAGTTCATCTATTAAATAAACACAAATAATAAAATCTCAAAAAAAATCCTGACTATCAACATTAACAAATAAAAATCACTAAATCACTAAAAATAACAATGTCATCAACCTATTAATTAGAACTCGGTTAAAAATCAATCATCTATTCTGAAATATTAAGTCCTTTTCAGGTTCTAACGTGTCTCTAACCATTGATAAAAATTTTCCCAAGTTATAAAATAAACTGAGTCATCTTTTTCTTTCATCTCCAATGTTAATCTATCCATTTCTGCACACTCTAAGATTTTAGTAATTATAGTCTGGTCAGATGGTAGATTCTAATTTTTCCAAAATTGGGTAAATACTATCCTCGCGGCTGTTAAAACATGCAGTATCAAATAGTCATTCTCTTTACCATAATTAGGTCTTAATATTCCTAACAAAAACAATTCCGGTTTAAATTCTATCTGTATTTTCATCATCTTTTCCAACCATCTATGAATCTTAGACCAGTATTTCTTAGCATTGGGGCATAACCACCAGGCATGGTAATAAGTGCCTGGCTGTTGTTTACATTTCCAGGAAGTATCCGAAACATTTTTAAACATTTTTACTAAGCGAACTGGTGTCATATACCATCTGTAAAACATCTTGTATAAGTTTTCTTTATATGCTGCCGCTTTTGTAAGCTTAATATTTTTATCCCAAAGTTTTTGCCAATCTTCCAAATCTATAGAATATCCGAAGTTGTTTGCCCATACTATCATTGTTTCTTTCACTTGTTCTTCTTCCATCTTCCAGTTTAAAAGAAATTTTAATAAACTGCTAATAAACCAGGGAGATGGCTTGCATATAGATTAAAAAAAGAAAGAGAAAAAAGATTAATAAGTAAGCTACGGGATTCAGAGGGTGACCTACACTGCCATAATGATTTAATGAAAAAAATTACGAAGGTTTATTACGAGACACTTTATAAGGCGGAGATGGTTTCTAAAGAGGCAATCCAGGCTTATTTAAAAGAAGCAAACCTCCCAAAGGTTCCTGAGAATATGCGCCAGAGGTTAAACGAGAATATTTCAATGATGGAGATTACAGAGGCAATAAAAAAGCAAAAGAAAGATAAAACACCAGGACCTGATGGACTTCCTGCCGAATTTTATGTAGCGTTACAAGATATTATAACTCCTACTTTGAAAGACTTATGTAATGAAGTTTTCATACAGACAAAAATACTGGACTCATGGACTGAAGCTAAAGAAGATATTGATCATACACTAATTAAAAATTATAGACCAATATCGCTACTAAATGTGGATTATAAAATCTTTGCTGCAATAATGGCAGAAAGAATGAAAAACTTTTTGACTGAATTTATACACCCAGACCAAAATGGTTTCCTACCAAAAAGACAGATAAAGAACAACTTGAGGATTATTTTAAATGTTTTGGAATACTATGAAATTCATCCAGGGAGCCAGATGGCACTTATATTTCTTGATGCACAAAAAGCCTTTGATAACTTAAATTGGCAATTTATGTTTCAACAACTTCAAGAAATGGACTTTGGTGAAAATTTTAACAAAGCAATTCAAGCAATTTATAAGAATCAAACAGCAAGAATATTTTTAAATGGAGATTATAAGGATGGATTTGAGATCAAAAAAGGCACTAGACAGGGATGTCCACTGTCTCCCCTGTTATTTATTCTTACATTAGAGGTACTGGCAAGAAATATTAGACAAGATACAGAAATTAAAGGTTTGGAGATTAAAGACCAGAAATATAAACTACAGGCCTTTGCGGATGACTTGGTTTTTATTTTAGAGGAACCATTGGAAACAGCTGATAAACTCTTGCAGAAAATTGAGAAATTTGGAGAAGTGGCTGGTCTAGAAAATAAATAGGGAAAAGACTAAAGTATTAACAAAAAACCTAACAGATAAACAGAAAATTCAACTTGCTAAAATGACAAACCTTCAAATAGTTAAAAAAGTCAAATATTTGGGCATTTATTTAACTGCAAAATATACCACATTAAAAGAAGATAATTATAAGAGATTAATGAAACAAATAAAAATAGACCTGGAAAGATGGGAAAATCTTCAATTATCACTCTTAGGAAGAATAGTGACGGTTAAGATGAACATTTTACCAAAGCTAATTTTTTTATTCCAAACAGTTCCTATTAAACTTACTAAGAATTTTTTTGATGATCTAAATGCAATGATTTTAAGATTTATATGGCAAAGAAAGAAAGCTAGAATCAAATGTAAATTGTTACAAGAATCTAAGGATAGAGGGGGCTTTGGACTTCCAGATTGGAGACTTTATTATCAAGCAGCTATTCTGCTTTGGCTTAAAGAATGGATTGTATTGAGAAATAAAATATTGCTTTATTTAGAGGGACATGATCTTCAATTAGGTTGGCATGCTTTTATATGGTATGAGAAAACTAAAGCACATAAATACTTTCAAAACCATGCGATAAGAAACATACTACTTTCAGAATGGGAGAAAATCAAACATAAAATATATATGAAAATACCTGAGTGGCTTTCAACAATGGAAGCATTTGCTTATCCAAATCTGATTAACTATGATAAGCTGGTTAGTTATAAAGATATTTTGGACAAAGAGGGAACACTTAAGGACAGGCAAACTCTTCAACAACAAGGTATTGACCTGACGTGGTGGTCCTATTTGCAAATTCAAACAAGATACGAAAAAGATATAAAATCAACAGGATTTTATAAAGAACAGACTCCACTAGATAAAATTTTGTTAAAAGCAGATGATAATTTAATTAAGAAACTCTATAAATTTCTTTTAAACTGGAAGATGGAAGTAGATGATATTTTTTTTAATGCAATTGGCTTGTAAAGCCTCTGGTCCATTCCCAATTGTGTTTGTTCAGTATTGTGCTGAAAACCAATTTTCCTTCAGAAAGAGTTAATTTCCTATTTTCTAACATCAGACTGGAAATAGTACTTGGATATTAATATCAGTAGGCCTTGCCTATAGAGGAGTTCATGTCATGCTAGGATACAATCTTCATGAGAACCAGAGAGGGCCATATCTAAGACACTTTCTCAAATTACATTTCTGTCCAAGACTCAGATTTCTTTTATCTAATCATTGAGTTGGTTATATTCCTCCTGTTCTTCCAGGTTATTTCTTCTACCATTACAGTTTCCCAATATTCAAATAATAGAATACACATATTAGACATTTCTGCTGGATATGGAACAAAAAAGATGTTTGGTTGGAATTACTTCTATAGTATGGTTATGTATTTCATCAGACTTTGTTTCTTTTTTTCATTGGTTTTCTTTATTTTCTCTTCCACTCTACAGCAATCGGCACAGCTTTTGCAGTTTTGAGCAACCCTGAAAAGAGATCACAATATGATCAGTTTGGAGATAAGGAAGATACTTTTTATACTAATGTGCCCAACCACTATAACTATTACAGAGAATTTGAAGCGGATATAACACCGGAAGAAATATTTAATATGTTTTTCGGAGGGAATTTCCCAACAGGTATCTTTTTTTTTTTAAGCTGTGCTTTAAGGTGCAACGAAAGCTGCTGTTCAGACATCTGCAAAAGCCCTTGCTTCATGTGGTCTTTAATTGCTAATGAAGCTCCATATACGGTTTTGATGATTATCTGAAGTTTCCAAAGAACTTCAGAAACTAGTTAGCTACATTTTCTTAAAAAGTGCTGCATATATGGCCACTCAATAAGATATGATGCTATTTCAACTAGACCAGGGGTAGGCAACCTTGGCTCTTTTATGACTCGTGGACTTCAACTCCCAGAATTCCTGAGCCAACATGGCTCAGCTTGGAAACCACTCCCTTTCCCCTCAGCATGGCTGGCTCAGGAATTCTGGGAGTTGAAGTCCACGAGTCATAAAAGAGCCAAGGTTGCCTAACCCTGAACTAGACCATTCATAAAACAGCTTTTCTTAATTGGCAATAGGCTGTTCCTATTCTTAATAGTACTGTATTGGGTTTACAGTTAAAATTCTCATTTTCCCCAACTGGTATTAAAGAATTGTGGAATGTAATCAATACATTTGCAGGCATATATTTGTTTGTTTGTTAAATTTCTATGGCGCCCATCTTAGTCAATTACTCTGGATGGCTTACATATGTTTGAGAAGGCTGTTCTGTTTTATATGAATGCTATTAAACACTCATACTGCAGCTCTGAGAAATCTAGTTAATTTATGACAAAATCAAACAGTGTAGGAGACCTATAAAACAATATGGCCGTTACCGGTTTACTCTTTCAATTTTGGCATTATGCAGATGCTATTACATCAGTTGTGATAATCTCGACCCTTTGTGGTATCACCAGAAACAGCAAAAATCATGCAATTCTACAGTGGCACTGTATTCCTTTTTTTGCTTAGTAAGGCAAGTACTACATGTGCATGTTTAATCCCAAATTCCACATGTAGAATTCTGCTCATTAGATGTTCCCACTGCTAAAACATGCAGCCCCTTGAAAATCCACTCAGGGCAATGAGAACAGCAGAGGAAGTGTCTTCTTTTTAATGAACTGAAAGAGCTCCTGCATTTATTAAAACAAGCCAAGTTTGAAATTAGCTTTTTAAAAATGAATTGAAATCTTAGTTTCTTATGGCACAAGCAAAACATCGTATGGGATAAAAACTGCACCTTCATTCTACTGCTATCTCAACAGGAAATATACATATGTTTTCCAATTCTTCAATGGACCCTCCATGTTATCCACAGCGGAACAGACATGAGAGGACATGGACCCAGGATGAAGAGGAGGAAGAAATTAGACCACAGGTAGGTGGAGAAGAGAAGAAGGCTCACCATCAGTCAACTGCAAAAGGCAGCTTTACTTGGAACAGTTTGCATCCTGCAATGATATATTTAATATTATTAAATAACAATATCTGTCAACGCTGCTAACATTGGATGTATCCCAGATTTTTGGGAATGATTCCACACTTGGACAAAAATGCCAAATCTAATCTAAACATCTGGCTGACTATACAACCAGCCACAATAAAACTTGTACACTGTCCAACTCTTAATTACTCTGTAGATACTATTTCATTTCATCTTTTTTATCATTGTCAAAAACCTAGAAATCAAGACTGACCCCAGCAAATTAACTTGCATCCATAAACAAAACAAGCCTTCCAAAATAAGAAACTATGAGAGATTTTGGCATAAGATTTAATATTAATTTTTATATACTGCTCAAAAAAATAAAGGGAACACATCCTATAGGATTTCTTATAGGATGTGTTCCCTTTATTTTTTTGAGCAGTATATTACATTTTTGCCAATACTTACTTTTGTTCTAAATTAAAATATAACTCCCTATCTGGGATTATTGAGTTACCATTGTGGTTTCCATTTTTGCCATATATTTCTTATTTGCTTTACTAACCATAGTGTTTTCATTTTCAGAATACATACTCAGCATTTATCCAGTTACTACCAGTCTTTATTATAATAGCTGTATCAATAGTAACTCAGCTGATGGCTAGTAATCCACCCTACAGCCTCTTCTTTAAATCGTAAGTCTAGATCAGTTTCTTTGTGTTGTTGGGAGAATAGAGGTTACTTTTTGACACTAACTTTCCAACACCAGGTTTAATCGGTGCTCAAAGAGGCCTCTACTTTGTTACATATAAATAGTTAATTTGAAAAGCTTTTTATCTTGGAAAAGGCATACCCATAGCTATACATTCCAAGCTGAAAACTTTTTTGAAGAGAGAACTTAACTTCCTGCAAATTATTTGAAGGATGGGACATTAAACCTATGAACTACTTTGACTTATTGCTCTATTGAAAGCAATATTGTTTTCATTAAAAATGTGAGCATTTTTAATTATCTGAATACATTGCCTTCGTAGAAATCCATTTTCATATTAAACATTTTGATGCCAAAGAATGGATAGGAAATAATTAAACCGTCTCCTGTGGGTTTTGTACCTGCTAATTTTAAATAAAAACTAATTGGGAAAAATGCCAGTCTTACTTTATAAATAGCCACTTTAAGTAGAATGCTAAAAAAAGTGTAAAAGCAAGATTATATGCCATTGCCATATTATGGCAACCTAGAAATTTTGGGAGTTGTAATCTTGATATATTATAAGGACCCTGGTTTGTGGAAGGTTGCTTTATTGCATGTGAAATATGGTTAGTTATTATAGGCTACATTTAAAGCAGATAAAAAAGCACTAAATAGAGGCTGGAATTCAAATATTTACTGTTCTATAATATTAACATATTTAAATGGTACAGGTCCAGAAAACCTGTAGAGATGCTTCCTTCCATGTGGTCCTGGAGTCTTCCTTCCCTGTACAGATAGCTGTTTTAAGGAGTTGATTATTTTTCTTTCTGGCTATTTAACGCTTGATGCATCATTCCTGATCACTTTACAGGACACAGCTGTTTTAAAATAAACCAGAAAGAGGTGTTTTATAGCTGGCACTACTTGGAAGACAGGATATTGGGCCTGGTCATAATCAGCCACCCTTTGTCTCTACTAGGGCATGTCAATGATTCCCTTGATTGCTTTCAGAGAGCAGGAAATGTTAAACAGAAATATTAATTGGAAAAAAGTGATATTTCTGGTTTGCAAAGAAGACATTAATCTATTTCCTTCTTATTTCATACCACAGGTCTCTAGGGCACACTGTTATTAGAGAAACACAAAATCTGCAGGTGCCTTATTATGTGGATAAAAACTTTGAAAATAATTATCATGGAGAAGAACTTGAAGAACTTGAAAAACATATTGAGAAAGATTATATTGATTATGTCCAAACTAGTTGTAGGAAAGAAAAACAACAAAGTAAGTTTTTGTTCTTTCCCAAGCATCCTGCATTGTTTCCAAATTTAGGTTAAAAAAAACTCAGTAAGAATCAGATATAACAAGCTCAGTTGCCAAGAAAACTATTGTTTAGAAGTGATATATAACAAAAATACAAAAATACAGATAGTTCATTCTGCTGTTGCCTACTGACAACATGAAATCTATGTATTTGATGTTAAGGATTTGTCTAAATATACTTGTTTATGGTTCTGATACCTCAACTGTATCAAAAGATTTCGCTAATCATTCGGATTTACAGCCCTCATGGATGCTATTCTGCCAGTTGAATCTAAGAATTATATTCATGCCTAACTTTCTGTGTGTAAGTAGCTTGTCATTTTGACCAAGCCAACTTTGAAATTAATATAAAATGTTAAATATTATTATTTTTCCTCCAAAGCATCACTGAAATATATATTTCATCTTTCAGAATCAGAGTTATCTAATTTGGCCAAGCTATACCGAGATGAGCGACTGAAGCAGAAAGCCGAATCCATAAAACTTGAGAACTGTGAAAAGCTCTCCAACCTTATAGGGATTCAAAGGAGTCGCCAGTTGGCAGAGGCATGAGAGAACAACGCTGCCTGTTCTGTTGGCAGAAATGTCCATTAGACTCTCTTTTATAATGAAGAGGAAAGGCATAGAGAGAGAAAAGCATCCCACACGAACCACACACACAATCATTATATTCGTGGAAACTGTATATGGACTGAGACATAGAAGCAACACTTGCTGTAGTGTACACAGTACATTTCGTTTCAGGGTCCAGTAGTTTTTCAGTGTTCGTGATTCTTCGTTTACCTTCATTTTGTTACACTCTTCATGTGATACTTTGCCACTGTTTAAGTGCCAAGTAGGTGCTTTGCAGGATCATAGCCATCATGCTTAACTGAGCCTATGGTTTCTCAACTTTTACCTTGCAAGACATCATAGAAGAGAAAAAGATGGTGTTTCATTTATGTATGTATAGATACATGCACAGTGCGAATAGATATATATATATGCTGTACAAACGTGCAGTTCAGTTTCAAGAGAACTTTACAGACCAGTGTCTTTAAGGATATACTGATGTTGCAATACATAAAGCACTTGGAAAACCTAAAAGTGCTGCATGGAGATTCATCATCTAAAAACAATATGAAAAAATGGGGACAGAAGGCAAAGCAGGAACTGGAGCAATAATTCCTTATCTGGCCAATGGATGAGGATGGATTGGTATTCCTGTTGCCAGATGAGATTGTACACAAAGAAAGAAAACAGTCTTAGGTCTCTAGAGCATGATGTAATGTACTCTGAGAAGCCAAACCAGGTGGCCTCACAGATGTCAGAATGTGAGCTAGGTTCCAACCTTTGGCCTTGAGGAAAGTTCTAGGCAGACAAATGGAATTTATTTCTACGTAAGTTATACAGCATTGTGACCTAAGTTACATTTCTGTAAGCCTAAACTTTGCTATCAGAGCAACTTAGTCTGGTTCTTTCCAGTTGTGTTAAGATCGGAACACATCATTTGTTTCCCAAACTGTGAATGTGTATGGAGGTGCCATCTAAGGAATATGTTATCATAGTATGGTGCTGTCATCGTGTGTACTGAATGTTTTGTTTGGAAGGGCCTGCTAAGATCCAGTACACAAATTTTGGTGAATTTGTTTGCAAAGGCCTTTTCACTTAACAACATAAGCAAAATGGTTGTAGCTACAGCTACTTTCAAATGAGGGTTGCAGCTGAAGCTTTGTGTTCCCTCAATGAATATTGCCTGATTACAAAGTCGGGAGATAAAATCCATACCTTTTGTAGGGTCTGTTGGCAGGAAACATTTGGCATAACTTTATTCTACAAATATTAATGGGTAGCCTTTTCCATTGGGCTATGATAGAACAGTAGCTACAGTGTTTGCTTCTTGTTCCTCTTGTAAAACTTCTGAACACAGGGTCGTAAATAATTCCCAACCAAAAGAAAATGTGTAATAATCCTGTGAAATATGCTAGCTTTGAAAAATAGCATTATGTCAGGCAATCATGAGATTAAAGATTTTAATTATTAGATGAAAGGAGATAAATGTGGCCTAATCCTATGCTACATTGTAACATGATGAATAATCATAATTACTAAGTATGCTTAAAGAATTTGCTCTATCACTTTGAAATCCATTGTTTATCTTTACTGTTCCTCTCACAATTCACTTGACCCCACACATCCCAGTGTTGCATCCTTGCTGAAAGGTGCAGGCTTATACATAGAAATATTCTTAAGACACCTTTCAGGGCTAAATAGTTCTCATAGATGATATCCGATATTAAAATTTATTTTGAAAGACTTCCTCAACTGTGTTTTACAAACATTTATATTGCAAATTGCAGGAAAACCAAACTTCTGGATTTTGATAGCCAAAATTAACTCTGTATTTTGTCATCAGCCCATTTGGCAATAGGTCAATCTATAGCAGATTTTTGCATAAACTGGTTCAGCCTTTGTGAAATAGTTTCTTTTTAAATGTTCCTCAGATATGCATGAGTTCTGAAAAAATTCTCACTTATTTTCACCTCAATTGTTTGTTTGTTTATTTATTTATTTATTTATTTAAATGCTTAAGTTATTGGTGATCTTTATTTCTCTGGATGTACATACAGTATATATTGGCAAAATGGTGATTACATGATAGCATTGAATCATTACTGTATAGTTCACTTTTTTCAGAAAATATTTAGATGTGTAACATTCCAGAGGATTAATAAATAAGATGCTTTCCTTATATAAAGAAAAACCCTTTGTCAGAGCAATTTGTGAGTTTGAAGTAAAGAGTTCTCCATTCATTTGACCACACTCTTCAATAATTTCAGTGCATCTTGCTGTTGAAGATTTCACCCTTGGATTGAGAAACAAAATTTTTATGTGTTTATGGTGTGTATGTTTTATACACAAATCATTAAATGTAATGCTTTAAAAAGAAACCTAGTGGCTGTATTGTATGAAATTTTAAAAAATGAAATAAAAATATGAATATTAAAAACTCCCAGATTTGTTGCATTTTCGATGGGGGGGGGGCTGGATTACTGCAATCAAATCCTTACAAATGCTGATTTGTGAGTGATAAAACAGACGGTGAAATCCAGAAAAAAAGATCAAAATCATTGGCTATCTCTAACGGCAAAACAGCACCATCAAGCGGATACTATTAGAAGCCAAAATAAAGCGTTTATTCCGAATCCAAAAGATAATTCTGTTTGCCAGAAACTAGGCAACTGCACTTTCTCAAAAGCAACGTGGCTAGTTTACGGTTGCGTTTCAGTGCAACTGTTTTAGGACTGCCTAATAAAGCCATGCTTCCTCACGTGGGCCCAGGTTGTGAAGAGCAGAAAGGTGCGGCGTTCCTGGATGTTGATCAAAGAATTTTTGGAGGAGAAGGAGGAGGTAAAGCCGGAGAAAGAAATAGCAGTCGAGACCAGAAATTGAAATAGAGGTTTCCCAGCAAGGAAAGAAACAACCCGATTTTGAATTTGCCCTTTTTTTTTTTTTTTGCTTTCCAAATCCCGACGTAGCATCAAGATTGCAACGCGTTGTGCGAACCGAGGCACTCGATTAATTAGAAAGAATTCGACCTAGAGGGCCGTCCTCCGGCCGCCAGGCAGACAGGCAGGCAGGCAAGCGCCACGGGAACACAAACCGCGACAGCGCTCGACTAAACGCAAATAGCAGGGCAAATTGCTTGTATATTCGCTTACCTAAGGTAAGCTAAGCCAAGCGGTATACACTACACCAGGGGTAGGCAACCTCGGCTCTTTTATGACTCATGGACTTCAACTCCCAGAATTCCTGTGCCAGCCATGCTGACTCAGGAATTATGGGAGTTGAAGTCCAGAGTCATAAAAGAGCCGGGGTTGCCTATCCCTGTACTATACTTTGCCCAAATTCGGCCCCTCCCTTTAGGACCCCGAAGAGTTCCATTTTCGAACGGAGAGGAGGAGTTTCGTGCCTTCAGCCAATAGCAGCTCCCTCGTGAGTGTTCAAAAGGAGGAGTCGCATCTCTCCCGGTTATTTGGGAGAGTGGAGCGTCTCCGAGGAGTATCTGTAGGGACAGCTCTGAGACTGAGGCGCTTAGAATGGCCGGAGGAGGAACCCGGCACTCAATGGCGTCGTCCGCGGAAGTCCAACGGTTGCGAGATCTGATCGAGATCCACGAGGCTTCACGGGACAAACTGAGACGAGAGGTTGGGCGGCAGTTTGGGGGGGGGGCGCAATGCGGAGAGCTACTCTTCGTGTTTTACAATACAATACAATAGAATACAAACTTTATTGTCACTTTAAATGTACGTTAATCAGCGTACATTAACACGAAATTTCGTTGCATACAGCTCTCAAAAGGGTCAGTCACCACCTCCAATGTACACTACATAAATATGACAAAAAATTGTATATACCAACATATGCTCAATAGTAATAACTGTGAGAGGGACCTCGGAGTCCTAGTGGACAATCACCTAAATATGAGCCAGCAGTGTGTTGCAGCCACCAAAAAGGCCAACACAGTGCTAGGCTACATTAACAGAGGGATAGAATCAAGATCAAGTGAAGTGTTAATACCACTTTACAATGCCTTGGTAAGGCCACACTTGGAATACTGTATCCAGTTTTGGTCATCGCAATGTAAAAAAGATGTTGAGACTCTAGAAAGAGTACAGAGAAGAGCAACAAAGATGATTAGGGGACTGGAGAATTAAGCATATAAGGAAAGGTTGATAGAATTGGGTATGTCTAGTTTAACGAAGAGAAGGACGAGGGAGGACATGATAGCAGTGTTCCAATATCTCAGGGGCTGCCACAAAGAAGAGGGAGTCAAGCTGTTTTCCAGGGTGCCTGAAGGCAGGACAAGAAGCAACGGGTGGAAACTAAGCAAGGAGAGAAGCAACCTAGAACTAAGAAACTTCCTGACGGAACAATTAACCAGTGGAACAACCTGCCTCCAGAAGTGGTGAATGCCTCCAACACTGGAGGTTTTTAAGAAGAGACTGGACAGCCATTTGTCCGAAATGGTATAGGGTTTTCTGCCTGAGCAGGGGGTTGGACTAGATGACCTCCAAGGTCCCTTCCAACTTTACTATTATTATTATTATATACTCTGTGACACAGAGAAACAACAGAGTCTCGTTCAGATGTACACGTGTATATGCGAGAAAAACGAATCTTGCGAGTTTCCCAGATGGATGGTATAGGGAACAAAGCTGTTACAGAATCTGGTAGTCCTGCTGGAACTACTTCAAAACCTCCTCTCAGAGGGGAGCAACAGAAAATGTAAAGTGGGCGGGTGGGGTCTCTAACAATGCTTCAAGCATTGTGTTGGGCAGCTTCCCTCAATCTCTCACGCTTCCAGATGCGTTGGACTGTGAGAAAGCTGAATTCAGAAGTTCGGGACTTTTAATCCCTGCATATTTGAAAATATTGGCCAAGCAGCAGTCTGGAAGTCGCTTGGGTCTGGCCAGGAAAGGGGCAGGAAGCCCTGTAACTACCTGACACAGTAGCACTATACACAGATGTTGATTTGTTTTTGCTGAGAGGAGAGCATCATCTCAAACTTTCCCACTGCTTCAGTCAATTGGCTGCATTGGTTGTGCTTGTCAATGATGTCGGGTGAGAGCGGGATGGAGATAGTGCATCCATCCTTGGCCTCCTTGACCTCTTGGTGGCTTTTGCCACTATTAACCATGATATCCTTTTAGACCAGCTGCAGGATTTGAGACAGGGCAGTGCGGTGTTGCACTGGTTCAGTTTCTTTCTGTGGCCGGTTCCATTCAGTGTCGATAAACGATAAGAGGTCCAACCCATGGCATTCCTTTGTGGGACGCCACAGGGCTCGATTCTCTCATCGTTCCTTTTTGACATTCACATGAAACCTCTGGCTGACCACGGGATGAGATATCATCAAAGCATCTCCCTCCCTAGTGACCCAAGTGATGCTGTAGCTGCCCTCTTGCGATGCCTGGAGGCTGTAGGGGCTCTGAATTGTGAGGCCCTGTCCTCAGTCACTCTTGCCCTGGTCATTTTCCGTTTGGATTATTGCAACGTGCTCTATATGAGGTGACCCTTGAAGAATATCTGGAAGCTACAATTGGTCCACAATGCAGCAGTGTGGACAGTTTTGGAGGCCACTAGGGTGGCACGTGCTATACCACTTTTACGTAAACTGCACTGACTGCGGATCTGCTTCTGAGTTCAATTCAAGGTGCTGGTCATTACCTTTAAAGCCCTCTGTGGCATGGGTCCGGGATATCTGAGGATCTGCCTTGCTCCAATGGGATTTGCCCTCCCCACTCATGCTGGCAGAAGAGGCCAATTGCAAACCCCATCGGCCAAGGAATTGCAGCTAATGGGATCCAGGAGAAGAGCCTTTTCTTTCATGGCCCCTGCCCTTTGGAACATCTTGCGGTGGGAGGTGAGATCCACTCCACTTTCCTGGCCTTCAGGAAAAGCCTTAAAACTTAGCACAGGGCCCTGAAAGAGAAGCTGTTGGCTGAGGTGGTTGATGCAGTAACAGAGAAAGCACCACCACTTCTCCACTCCAAACCTGTGATTATTTTACAGGTGGCCCTCGAGTCACCACAGCTCATTGAGTGACCGCTTGATGTTACAACAACGCTGAAAAAAGTGACTTATGACCATTTTTCACACTTATGACTGTTGCAGCATTCCCATGGTCATGTGATTTACATTCGGATGCTTGACAACTAGTTCATATTTATGACGGTTGCAGCGTCTCGGGGTCATGTAATCATCTTTTGTGATCTTCTGACAAGCAAAGTCAATGGGGAAGCCAGATTCACTTAACAACCGTGTTACTAATTTAACAACTGCAGTGATTCACTTAACAAATGCGGCAAGTAAAATCGTAAAATGGGACAAAACTCACTTAACAACTTTCTCACTTAGAAATTTCTCACATAAATTCTGGGCTCAATTGTGGTCGTAATTCGAGGTTTACCTGTAGCTTGTTTTAACCTTTTGTCATTTTAATCTGTTTTTATAATGATTTTTATGTTCATATGTTTTATTATTTTGTAAGCCACTCAGAGATGCTTCGAACTGTGAGCTGTGCACCATATAAATTTAATAAATGATAATAATTGTGAGGAATGCCAAAATGAACAAATGCCCAGACCAGGGGTCTTCAAACTTGGCCCTTTTATGACTTGTGGCTGGCTGAGGAATTCTGAGAGTTGAAGTCCACAAGTCATAAAAGGGCCAAGTTTGAAGATGCCTGGCCAGACATATCTTAAAACACTACAGTATATCTTGTGAGCACAGGATCTCCCCTATTCATATCTAACTTAGTTTGGTGAGATCTGCATGATATTCCCTTGATCATGACCCCAGTCCTTGAGTAGAACTGGCTTAGGTTGCCCTTAGCTGAACTGTTTCAGGGTTAAAGTAGCATTGTGGAAAATCTGCTAGAATTTTTTTTCTCCACTTCTTGCCTTGGAGGGCAATCAGGTGTGACCACAGTGACTCAAAACAGATAGCCTAGTGGTTGACAATAGGGACAACAAATTTAATGCTGATTTCCTTTTCTGGAAACTCAAGCCTGGGGGTAGACCACTTCAGCAGGAAATATTTTTAATGCTAATTATTAGGGAAGAACTGGAAAATCCAATGGTAGGCAATAGAAGTAAGTCTTCCAAAAGGGGTGCTAAATATAGAGTCTTTCACTCTGCATTTTGTTAAGAGTCCAGTATATAATTGATTACAAGTCACGATCAATAATAGAACAGTTGCATTCAGAGGCTGTGACCTATCCTTCAACTTGTTGCCAAAGATGATTGATGACTGTGAATTCTGTCTCACACATAAGGGATGACAGAGTGGGAAAAGGCCAGAGTATGATAGCCATTGCTAGAAACAGACCTCTGGAAACAGTGATCATTTCAGCAAGTTTTGTCATTCTTACAACCTCGCAATAGCCTGTAGCACACATTTAGACTCTATCCCAGATACCTAAGATGAACTGGTCACTCAGACGAATTGCAGATTTTGTTTTGTGTGTCTGTGTGTATGTGTGCACGCTAATGAAAATAAAATTAAAAACGGATAATACAGCTTCCTTTGCACATATCAGAGTTAAAAGGCCATGAGGACAACTGAGAGAAACATCCCAAGTCATGCACTTCCAACCGGACAGTTAATTCCCTGGAGTAACAGATTCCTAAGCAGCCATGTTGTTCTAACATAGCTGTAATAATTTAAAATAGATAACAATTTTTGAAATAGATTGATTTTATATTGCGATGTGCTTAAGTATACTCGGCTCAAGACATCTAACTGCATAAAGTTGAGAGCTGATCTAATTATAAGATCCTTATATACAAATAATTATTTACAAGATGTAACTTTTTTATAGATAAACATACTGAAAGAGAACTCAGTAAATAAGGAAGAATATGATGCGGTTGTGAAGAAACTAGAGGTGCGTAAGCTTTCAGTTACTAACCTGTGATCTTTCTTTTCTTGTGTAAATATAAGGCAGAGATAAGAAAAAATTCTTTGATTCTGAAAGAGCTATATCCTAGATGTCAGGTAAACTTTGCATGTATTGTTACTGTTTCGGATGGTAAGAATTACACTGTAAGATTATAATGGTTTCAGAGTTACCTGAATACTTGAAAGTTGGTGAGAACAAATATGATGCATGCTGGTTAACATTTAATCTATACCACCAATTCTTCAGTTGTACTTTAATTTGCAGAAAGAAGAGAAAGAACATGCAGAGACAAAGAATACCCTAGCTATAACATCTGAACGCCTGCAGTTTGCCCTAGGAGAGACTGATATTTTGTCAAAACAACTTGAGTGGGAAAAACAAGCATTTGACAAGGCGTAAGCTTGTAACTGAGTGGGGGAAACCCTATGAATGGAATTGGTTTTATAGTTTTATTTTACCCTCCTTAAATGAGTCATCACATACCCGTAGTCTGTCTTTATAGGAGCCAGCCCTTGCCCTTCTCTCACCTTCTAATCTTGCTGGCAGCAGCTACGATCATCTAAAAATGCTGGGAAAAACAAAACCTGAAGATATGCAAAGTTAGGGCCACTTCAGTCATGGGTTTCAATAAACCTGAGCATAGTTAATTGCATTAAATCCCTAGGCTATTTATTTTTGGAAAAATTATCAGCAGATTTAAAACTTATAACAAAGTTCAGGAATGTGGAATGTTGTTGGCTATTATTGAGGTTAGACTAGACCCCAAACTTTTCAACTCACCAACCCTTTCAGGATGTATCAGATTGTTCATCGACACCCTCCCAAAATATTTATTGTATGAAAATAATTTAATAAATACTATCTTAAATAATATTTCTGTCAATAATAATAATCACACAGTAATGAATAGTCCCTATTTATTAAACCAAACCTGTTGACAATCTCTTTCTGGATACTGCCATTGGGCAATGCCCATATTAGGAGTCACATATTAGAAGAATTAACTTATTACAACTATGTGCAACAATACTCAATGCTACAAAGAACTCCATGTGAATTTGAATCGCTACAATGTGACATTGCACATATGAAATACACATTGCACATATATAAAATGAATGGCAGAAGCTTAAAGGGAATCCAGGGCCAGGAGTACTGAGAGAGGCCCTGCTCATAATAACTCCCAGCCTTGTAACTTCCACATTAGACTACTGTAACATGCTGTACATGGGGCTGCCCCTGAAGACCATTCAGAAACTCCCAACTGGTGCCGAATGGGGTCCTGCGAGTAGTAAAAGGTGCCAGATACACAGCACATGTAACACCATTGCTGCATGAGCTGCACTCGTTACTGGTGTGTTTCTGGGTGCAATTCATGGTGCTGGTGGTTACCTTTAAAGCCCTACATGGCTTGGGACCAAAGTACCTGAGGGATTCTCTTTTTTCAAGCGTATCCATCCAACCAGGTCAGACAGAATAGGCATGCTGTAGATCCTGTCAGCCAAAGAATGCTGGCTGATGAGGACCAGAAATGAGTTTTTTTCCACAGTGGTCCCTGCTCTATGGAACATCCTCTCTTCAGAGATTAGAACAGGGGTCTTCAAACTTGGCCCTTTTATGACTTGTGGACTTCAACTCCCAGAATTCCTCACCCAGGCACGCTGGCTGAGGAATTCTGGGAGTTGAAGTCCACAAGTCATAAAAGGGCCAAGTTTGAAGATCCCTGGATTAGAACGACCCCAACCCTGTTAGCCTTTCATAAGGCTCAAAATCTTGGCTATGTTCCTGAGGCTGAGGTGCTGCTGGATGTGTCAAGGGCTCTGCTTCCTGCTATACTGCCAAGCATCTTGCTCCTATGTGTGTTTAATTTGTATGTTTTGAGTGGTTTTATTGGTTTTACCATTTTATTGTTTTAAAGTGTTTTTAATATTTTTAAGGTAATATATATTTTTCCGGTGGTAAGCCACCCGGCATCATTGACTGAAATGGGCAGCCATAGCAATTGAAAAAATATTGGGTCAGTCCCATGATGACCCACTTAAACAACCAGCATGACTTAAGACCGTGATTCCAGGGCTCAATTAGGACTGTAAGTTGAGGATTAACTGTAACTCACATTGCTCTGCAGGTCAGACAGTTCGATAGATTCAGACATGAATCTGGTAAATTCTAAGTGATATGTGTTACAATTCATGTTACCCAAAATATGAATGCTTGGAGTCCCTATTTCTACTGTAGTTAATAATGCTAGTCAGTGCATCAAATATGTAAATAAAACTGATTCATTGTTACTTGTCTCGTAGACTTTCTCAAATAAAGAGTAAACTGCTAAAACAGTCACTTCAGAAAGACAAACTTATAAGCAAATGTACAGGTAAGTTCAACAGAAATTTGAAACGTTTGAAGGGCACATTGATCTTTTTTTTAGAAAAACACCTCTAAATGCAAGCTTTCAAATGACATCTATATTGCAATATGATCGGTCTGCTTAATTTGTTAGGTACACAACTCTTTAAATGTGCTATGTAAGGTTGGGATTCTAAGGGCACGTTGAGCGTTAGGAGGTGAAACAGATCTCATTGAAACCCATAAATGGATCTTGAGACTTAGGAAGAGGAAAACTAAATGGCTCCCAACTTCCCTTTGTAGAAATTGAAACCCATATTCAGAAGCAGGAAAATATTCTAAGCTGCAAAGAAAATGAAATCAAGGCATTGCATTACTTCGTCAACGAGCAAAAGCAAATCTTAAAGTAAGTACCTCAAGCTTAGATTTCCTTCTCTTATTCATTGTTAACTTCAGCAGGAGACAAATAACTTTAAAACACTTTAGCAAATTCAGTGAAATTGTATTTATTTATTTATTTAAAATATTTGTATGGCTGCCCATCTTAGAACATATCTGACTAGTGCACAGGTAGGCAACCTTGGCTCTTTTATGACTTGTGGACTTCAACTCCCAGAATTCCTGAGCCAGCCATGCTGACGGGAAAGGGAGAGGTTTCCAAGCTGAGCCATGTTGGCTCGGGAATTCTGGGAGTTGAAGTCCACGAGTCATAAAAGAGCCAAGGTTGCCTACCCCTGGATTAGTGGGATGGGCAGATAGCCACAGAGAGAGGCAGCCTCATAAATAATCTGGCTTTATGCCATGTGGGGCCTTAAAGGTTGAATTGCAGCTGGAAAGAAGCTGGGAACCAGTGCAGTTCATCTTGCAACAATATGGCAAACTGAGAGATCTCCAGCATTGTGCACGCTGCAGCATGTTAGACCTGTTGTAACTTCTGAGTGGTGTTCAGGGGCAGCCCCATATAGAGCAGATTGTAGTAATCCAACCAGGATGACTGTGAGCAAAGCTTCCCAGTTCAGGAATAGGTATAAATGGCTCACAAGATGGGCAAGGATCCCCCCAACCACAGTTTCTGCCTGCTCCATCTCAATTCCTACAGGTAGCATGGTTGAATTTTCCTCTTGATATAATCAATTTCCTTTAATTTTAATCCTTGTTATATGTATATTGTTTGATTTCAGATTGCCCTCTGTTTGTTAGTTCCTTAGTTCTCAATAGGTAAACCAAAGAAAAAACAGATGTAATATTTAATGGATCATAATATTCCTGCTTCCTGGGTGTATCTGATTTATATCCATTGTTGGTTTCCTAACTAAGTTTCCTGCTTTTCATTCGTTTCACTTCATTTCTATCTGCCTTTCTTTTGACAACCTCCAGTTTGTTTTCAGAGGTTCTAGGCCTGTTTTGATATTACATGGTTTTAACAAGTATGCTCTTCCCCTTTCTTTGGTATAGCCATGAGGTAATATTTAATTCAAAATTGCCAAATGTAATGAAGTTATACTTTAACAAAGTGGCTAAATTAAACATAGTTCATCTGGTTTCCTTAGACGCTGCAGTTGAACAAAATCAATAGAAAAGGGTGAGCCTCTTAGCAGTCATATCAAAGCAAGGGAAAATATGATGTATCAAGCCCAGGAGTTGAAGGATTGCTGTAATTCCTTCCTTCCTTCCTTCCTTCCTTCCTTCCTTCCTTCCTTCCTTCCTTCCTTCCTTCCTTCCTTCCTTCCTTCCTTCCTTCCTTCCTTCCTTCCTTTCCCAATAATGTATGATTATTATGACATCTAAACCAGCTCCATTACTGGCAAAGCACCTATATATTGTTTCCCTGAAGTAGAAGTGGTAATTAATCTTTTCAACTATATGTATATTGGGCAGGACTTTGTATGGGTATATTCATCCATTTATTTATTTGACTTATTCAAAATATCATACTCAGTCTGGATACTGATCTGATCTGACACCAGCAGATATAGTAGGGGCTCTTGCCATATTGTTAATGGTTGTGTATTATTTTTGTTGTTTTGCAGGAAAAAAGCATCTGAATTCAAGATACAGATGCAACAAGAAAGTTACATAGAAAATGTGCTTAGAAAAAGGCTCAAGAAAAAAAATAAGTAACTATAGGAGCATTTCCTTAAATTACTAGTTTAGGATTGCTTTTCTACTCTAAAGGATTTCCCAGGTTTTCTCACTGAAAAATTCACAAAATATCAACATTTCATTTCTCATTCTTTTTATTGGGCCAAAATTGGATATCCTTCATTTATGTATTTGTCTAAAACAGTGGGAATACAACACAGCTATTCTGAAATGACCTGCTATTGTTTGAATGTCCTGTTTGATTCCTATCAAGGAACATAATTAATGGTGGGAAGGGCAATAAACCAATAAGACTATCCTATCCCAATTCATTATGTTGTGTGAAATATATGAGTAATTAAATTAGAAGTGTTGCACTAAAAAATGAGCTTCTGAATTTTTCATTACCTCTAGAAAAGACTTGAAAAATTCTGCAGATTTGAAAAGTTCTGTAGATGAAGAAGAATCAGCTAGGCAAATATTAAGAGCTAATTATGAGAAGGCAGACCTCTAATAGGAACACCCTAACTATTTAAGTATAATACTT